>NW_017307213.1:437412-457554 GCF_000935625.1 Nanorana parkeri
AGGGACTCCTAGTGTGAAGGGGGGACTCTGATGTGAAAAGAGGAACTCCACTTTTCTTTTGTGTTTTTTTGCCTGTGTGCCCCCTTAAAATCAATGACAGATCCCTACGTCAGATACGGGTCTGGTATGCATTTTGGGGGTAACACGGATCTTGTTTTGACCTTTTCAACATCTATGGTTTCTACATTAGCCTAGGGTCCCTTGAGATTTTGCAAACTTTTGAAGAGTGCCGTGGCTGTTCTAGGCTGTGAATGATAGGGTCTGTGTTGTTGCAACATACCTCTCAACCTTACGAAATGAGAAAGAGGCACACTTTCTAGCACAATGTATTAAGGCAATGAACACACCCCTGCCACAACCCCAATTATATGTACCATGAAGAATTTATATGCCAAAAATGATTGGTTAAACCCAGAACCATTAAGAGATAAGATGAAGGTTTTAGTGCAGAAAAACACTTTTGGTAGTTAAATAGAAAATTGTCATAGCAATCTGTACATCAAAAAAAAAAAAGAGGGGCAACGGAGGAGAAAAGAGGAACAGAGGCATTTGGTTCCAAATGAGGAACAGTTGGGAGGTATGTAGCAGCCCTGCATCCACAGATGGGAATTACAAATTGAACATCGACCATCTGTTGTGCAAAATATAACTATTTCAATATAGCCAAACATTATTTAATATAAGCTTCCCATGGGCCAGTGCCTAGGGCAGAACTGATGTTCTCGGGCCTGCTAGGCTGTGGATGGAGCAGCCACATTGGGGAAATAGAACAATAAACTGTTGTGCAATGTATAACTATTTAAATATGCCCAATGACTGTTTATTATAAGCTTCTATTGCCAGTGCCTAGGGCAGAAGCGTTAGAGGGGATAGCACCAACTTCAAAATTTACAAACTGTGATGATTTTCCCCTTTTATGTTTCCCTGTCGTGGCCAGGTTTGTGGCTAAACTCAACAGAATAGCTGCAGGGTTCAGGCGGTTCAGGGGATGTTTAGGGAAGTTCAAGATGCAAGAAACCATTGTTTATATTTTTTGCATGTTCTATAGTTGTGCAGATAACGCAGAGCACATGCTCATTGTAGCATAGTTGATACTAAAAAAAAGTTAATACAAGGGAATTAGGTTGTTTAAAAGGGTATAACCATTGAAGTCTGCTAAGGACATCATGGTGGCTAAATTCCTAAACATATGATTAACATGCTAAGCATGTGGTTTAATAAGAAAAGGCACAGTTGTCAGGTATACCATGTTGATATCACTATAAAGCACACGAGATGAGATCACTCATTTTGCAACAAGACAGGTATACTACCATGCCTTCCAATGGGTATTCTGATTTGGTGTAGATGCCAAGCATGTTTGGTCTCTTGAAGGGATTGGACGTGACTAAAATGAACACAGTTTTATTCAAATGTGGAAGGGTTGGACAGAAATGGGTAGGTTTTGGGTGGACTCTATGTACATTTGTCTGTCTGCCTCCAATGACACAGTGGTTTTGTAACTTCTGTCAATAAACAAAAAGCAAATCTAACTTCCTAAGCAACTGCTTCACAGGTCCTAGTAAAGTGGACTGAGCCAGGCCCCTCATGTCCATCCAATTGTCTGTAATATAAACTTTGAGGTTATGATGAACGACACAGAAGTAGCATTTATCCACAGATATGTGGTGTGTTGTCAGCCCACAAGAAAGAGCTGAATTAATTTCTTTATTTTTGTGTGTGTGGTTTTTTTTTCTATCTGGACCTTTAAAGGAATCAAACATGAGGAATTGTGCTGCATACGGTAATATACTGGATACTGTATGCTTTTTTTTTGCCCTGACATACATTTTAAATAATCCTTACTATTTTCTCATTGTTAGGCTACTGCTAAATGTTCCAAATGTTCCTGGTCTACAGCAGTGCGTCTCAAGGTTTTAGTTTTTCCAGCTCTTGTCAATGTATCACAGAAGAAATACAGATTAGCCAATCAATTCACCATTTGGGCAAATCTGGGAAAGTTAGCATATTTTATCATTACTCATTCATTTATTTGTTTGATTCCCCTGACTAAATGCTGCAGAGAATCGTGCCATTTCTGAATCCCCGTTGCTGTGATTCTCTGCAATTTGGAAAAATTCCTAAAATCTGATTTATTCAATTTTCTTTTTTATTTAAACTGTTACTGGTGTCTGCTTCTACCTGAAAGTCTGGAAGTTTTCCAGACTTAAAGGATCTCTAAACCCCAGTACAAAAATGTAATATATTGCAGCTTATCAGTCCTTAGACGTGGTGGCTGCATTAATTTACATTTTTCAGGCTATGAACATTTTCAGCAAGTACAGAAAACACCTGTTGATCCTGTCAGAAATGCAGTGTCCTTGTAACTTCCTGTGAGTTGAACGATAAGAACGAAAAATTTTATCTTTCCAAGTTATCATCTGTAAACTATACTGAAAATTCCACTGCTAGCTTATGTAATGCTGCAGAAGAAATGAAGACATGTCTGTAGTCCAAATCAAAATAGCAGTTTAAAGTGACAACTGTGGCTCCATCCATTGATACAGCAGAGTGAGAAAGTGCAGCCACACAGGAACAGCAAGTGTGCTATTTGCAGGATTACTGGGTCAAAATAAAGGAAAAAAAGGCTGAAAAAAGAAATCAAATGCAGCCACCACATCTATAGATATGTAAGCTGCAACCTATTAAAGTTTTGTTCTCGGGTTTGGGTACACTTTACGAAATACTGATCTATATGGGCAGTTAGAATAGAAGGACACCTGCTGTTATGCTTCAACTTACTAGTAATCCCAACATAAAGAAGGGCTTGGAAGCAGCTACTAGAGTGCTGCAAATGACTGTCCTAGGTATGGTCAGTTTGGTAACTAGAAGCGTTACATTAATGGCACCAGCACTTGACCTCATTACATTGCTTAGTTCTGATCTCCAATGTCAATTGACATAGCTACATAGTTACATAGTTAGTCAGGCTGAAAAAAGGCACAAGCCATCGAGTTCAACCTATAGAGAGAATTAAAAAAAACAAAAAGCCTATTAATACAGAACACTATGCCCACAGTTACCCACAGGTGATCCAGAGCAAGGCAAAAAACCCTATAAAGCATGGTTCAATTTGCTCCAACAGGGGAAAAAATCCTTCCTGATCCCGTAAGGCAGTCGGATTTTCACTGAATCAACAATCTCTGATTTGTTTTATTTATTTATAAAATGTTAACATCCAGTAATATTCTGTGCATTTAGGAATGCATCCCCATTTTTTTTTTAAACAGTTAACTGAGCTAGCTAGAACTAGTTCCTGGGGGAGTCTATTCCACATTTTCAGAGCTCTACTGTGAAGAAGCCTTTCCGTATGCAAAGGTGTATAATTCATAAGCTCACTATATGGACCATTTATGTATTTATACATGGTAATTATATTACCCCTTAATCACTTCTTCTCCAGAGAGAACAAATTAATTTTAGCTAATCTTTCCTCATAACTGAGCTTCTCTATGCCTCTTATGAGTTTAGTTGCCCTTCTGTGCACTCTCTCCAGTTCCACAATATCCTTTTCGTGAACTGGTGCTCAAAACTGAACTTCATATTCCAGATGAGGTCTTGCCAGTGCTCTGTTTGTAATGCTTTGCAACTTCAACCTAAACAAATGGCTACGGCAGGAAAAATGGCTGCCATTCCTTGAAGTAACATAGGGAGACAGAGTCCTGACCGAATCCATTACCACTTGCTCTGTATCATGTATCTGAGAGTAATTTTCAAATAATATTTCAAGTAAAGTAACTATTACCAGACATGACATGGCACACTTGTATATGTTTATTGCAGCTCTTGCGTTGTCTGCCAAGTGTGACTACATCTGGAACAGTTACTGGTGGAAATGAACGTGGTGATCTAGATATTTGGCCTCCCACGTGAGGCACCTTTAATCCTTGATCAAAATAAGAATTCTCAAAACCACAGTTAAAAAAAAAATCAAACATAACAGGGATCGATTATTCAGCATAAATTAAAAAGTCGTTAAGTGGTCTTCTGTTTTATAACAAGACTTCAGAACAAAGACAATTATAAAGCTGGACAGAGCCAATGAGTCCGAAAGACGATGGAGTTCTTCAGGGCAGAAAGTGATTCAGCGTGGCCGTAAAACATTTGTTATAGACGTGCCTGGATTGTATTTTCAACAAGGAAAAAAAGTGATTTGTCTAATACGAAATGTATTTAAAAAAAGAAAAGTGACTCCTTTTATTAAATTACATTTCAAGCCAGTCCCTGGAGGCAGCTACTTTTCAAGGTGAATTTTCCATTCAGGTTTTCAATTTGTATGTCTAAGCCTCTCATAAAAAGTGAAGGGAGAGTGGCATGGCCGACACAAATGGATGCCACCTGCTTCTGTATGATGTGCCTCTATTTCTTTGATTACATTAATCCTTGGCACTAGGTGTTTTTCCCATTAATAAAAGCAGCATCTTATAAAAGAAGTCATAAAATGGGAAATAAGTGGAGGCAACCAGAACTAAAACATGTTTTCCATCAAGTATACTGAGGCATTTACATTTCAGGAACAAGGTATTGTAGGGGAATGATGTCTTTATTAAACCCCCTCCTACACAGGGCTTAGCTGTCAGACCTATGTCCTAATTCAGAAACCATACGACAAATTCAATCTGGGGGAGTGTTGCAGTGATTGCTTAGTATATAGAGTAGGTTACAGCTACAAGCAAGTCAGTTTTAAATGAGGAGAGGTTTAGTCCCTGGCCAAGTCTTTGCATCTCTCGCTTAGTAGCGGCATCTACTCACATCCCTGGCAAGGCTTTGGTAGGCTGAGTCAGGCTTTTCATCTGAGCTTTTGGTGTTAATTCCAAAAACATTTATTCCTATATACATATTGCGAATCTGAGAGAACAAAGGACATAGAAATGTCCTAAGATCTGATCTGTAGCCAACCATTCAATGGATCATGCAGGGAATCCACTAAGGCGCACACACCAGGAGCTACATAGCATTTACATTTACTGTACAAATAGTTTCTGATGATACTCAACGTTAGCAATTATTGCAGAGTGAGAAGCGGCTGTCTGCATTATTCTTCAGTGAGAACTTCCACTGAAAATACAATATTCGTGTTAACAGTAATTACAAAGTCTTCCCCCTCACAAGTTATAGTCACTTTACCATTGCTCCCTCACAGCTTCTGCCTCCATTGGAACCTCCACTAAAAATCAAGCCGTTGGCTGGTGGCGGATGCTAAGGGGAGCGGTGACATCACTCCCCCGGTCATGTGACTCAGGACTAGTGATTGGCTGCTAGACTTAAGCACTGTTAGGTGGGAGTTGGTCACATAGTCTTCCATACCTGGCTTTGAAGTGATGGGGTGCACTGGTAAAGTGTAACTGGTGCGGGGTACACTTTACAAACAGTTACCTTTCCCTGAATGCGAAAGGTTATACTGTCTCTTTATGGAGTCGGAAATTCATCTAAATGTTTACATATTCCCCACCGGCAGTAAATAAGCTTTAAAACTAGTGATCACTGACCTTTGTAGCAGCAGGTACTGTTCGTTAATTTATCCCTCAAGGTTACAGCGGAAACACTTTCACTTTTATTTCAAAAGGTAGACTTATGTTGCTCCTTCCCAGTTGTCAGGGACCAGGACACCTTCAGGTGGCACCGTGGAGCTGGAGAGATCCTGCAGTTCCAGTGCTCACCTGCAGATGTCTCTGGGCAGTCAGTGGCTGTCTGGGACTTGAGCACCTCCAGGTGGTGCTGTGACACTGGAACCAGGACCTGCAGCTCCAGGGCTCGGCAATTAGGCACCACCTGGTGTTACCTGGGAGGGTATTTAATCCCTCCCTGCAGTGGGGATTTTTCCACAGCATTGTCGCCCTAACCTGAGTCCTGTTGCCTCTTTGGACCATGACTCCTGACTCCTTCCCTCCTGTGGCCCTGCTCCCCTGGTTGACTTGCCCTGTTGTATTCTGTGTGTTATTCTGTTTACCTTTAGTTTGGCTAATTTATGTTGCTTGTGGGTGTTGGTGGGGATTTTGGCGTTTATATGATTTTGTATGTCTATTAAACCATAAGTTCAACCTGGTATGGTTGAGTATTTGGTCCTCTCGTATAGATACCTGCACACGGTGTGGGGCACCTGTGCACGATATCCTAACACCAGCTGTGACTTGGCAACCTGCTAGCCTGATCTCTGATGTGAACATAGAGTGCACAGGAAGACTGAAGAGCCAGGACCTGAATTGAGTGACTTTAGTACTTCTCTAGTGAACTTTAAGGATGAATGCTTCACATTGCCTTTAGCTACATAGATCAATGTAGACTTATTTTTAAAGTGTATTTAAACCCAGAAACAACGAAAGTAATATATTGTAGCTTACCAACCTCTAAATGTGGCGACTGTAATAGTTTTATTTTTTTTGGACTTTTTCTCCTTTTCCCCCCCACCTGATGGTCCTGCCAGTAGCACACTTTCTGTCTTAGGGTGGCTCCACTTTAAGAAGGAGAAACAGATCCAGCTTTGAACATTGTCAAACTGTGAAAAGGGTTGTGTTAGATGCATTGCAAATTTAGATGGACTTGACTAACAAAGTAAATCCAAACTTTTTTAAAGGACAACTATGGGGTTAAGGCTTTTCCCCATAGTTCTCCTTAGGGGAACGGGAGGACACAAACTAGCATCCCCCCATTACCCTAGGCTCAGTATACCCCGAGCTGCTGCTCGCGATATACTGAGACGCAGCAGCTGAAGCGGATCCCGACAATTATGTCTGGATCCGCCCAGCTGTGTGACTGACAGCTGGCTCTGCCTATCTAGAGGCAGAGCCAGCTGTACCCGCCCCCTCCCCCGTCTGTTCCGCCAGTCAGCGCTGGCGGATCGGAGCGGGGAGGGGGGAATCCAGCCCCTTCCCTGTCACGGCAGAGAGCTGTAACAGGATCGAGAGGTGAGCGAACGCCGGTATTTGTTCGCTCACCTCCCGATCTACTAAGCCGACCTGTGACAGTCTCATTGTCACAGGTCGTCTAGAACTATGAGGTGAGTGAAAAGCACTCACCTCATAGTTCTCCTTTAAGGTAGGTAGGTTTTTCCTTTTGTGATAAAGGATTTACATACATTAATAAAAGCTGTTCATTGTAATCATCTTTGTCAATATTAAATGGTTTGTCTGGTAAGCCTCAATATATTAAATCTTTGCTTTGGGTTCATCTGCTGCTTGTCAAAAATATGTAAACATTTTAATGTTCATATCCTGGTGACACTTATACTTTAGTGATTAAGGGATACCGTGTCACAGTTCAAGCTCTGCTATATGTGAAATCAGGTTTAACGACTTATATTTATTTACACAATTTAACTTTATTCTATGAGAGTTTTGAGGCAAGATGGATGGTCCAATGAGACAACCTAAACAACTGTATTCTTCTCCTGCTTTCAAGGAAAGTGTAGAGGGTGGTGCCCATTAGATATGTATATTTAGTATCTTTCTGAATGCAAAAGAGGAAGAAATTTTGTGAATTCGGACATTCGGATGCATCTGAATGTCCAAATTCCAATGAGATCAAATGCAAACAACTCTAATTGTTTTTTAACAAAATTTCAGATTATCCGAACTTCGTTCAAAATGAAACTAAATTGCACAAGTGACTGTTTTCTGGCCAATCAGAAAACCCTGTCCGAAACTATAACAAAATTCTGAAAGATCCGAATAACGGAACGAAACTGCGTTCAGATACAAAACCCGAAAGAAAGAAAAATCCAGACCTAAACAAAACAATTTTTTTGCCAGCTTACATGTCTAGTGCACATCCATGAAACGTACTTAGTCACTTAGCTCTGCTCTAAATGAATGTCAGCACAAACAGAAGACTGATGCATGGTATGCAATGACAGCCCCTTGAGCTTCGCCATTCCTCACCTTATATTCCCCTCTGAATATAGAAATGCACAAATAAGGGGTGTGGTTTGGTTCCAACAGTCTAACCAAAATGTCAGTTCTTGCGAACAGAGTACATTGCTCTTAGGAACCTCTGGAAGTGTCTGAAGGCTAAAAAAAAGTATGTGCATTCACCTCTAACTGAAGGAAACATTCATACTCTATATCCTAGAACCCAGAGTTCAGAAGGACTCCGGATACAATGGGCACTACAGGAAAAGGACCTGCTTATAGGCCATAAATGAGTCCCATTATGTAAAGGCTTGGCAGAGGCTTATTTCCTTCTGCTGTCCATCAAGACATATTACAGATACACTGTGCTCTATAAAAGGTTTAGTTAAGGAGGGGCATGCATGTGCAAAAGTCACTAGTAGGGGTCATATGGTGGTACACATGGCATGGCACAGAATGGTTTATTGTCGTGAATCAGATAAGATCTGCAGACATAGCATAAAAAGCTGCATGAGAATTTCCATCACAATTTAAGTATGTAATGGAATCTGGCAGTGACAGAGGGGATCAGATTTAGAGTGCAACCAAGCAGCTCACTGGTGGAGACTTCAGCCAGACAAAACATTCAGCTGCTTTGCCGGTTTCAACAAGAAAAGAATGATTTTGTTTTAATTGTACTATCACAAAGGAACATATAGAATATATGTTATTAACAAGGCGGTATCAGAAATAAGTATGTAATGTCTTGGGAAATGTTCAGGAAAAAAAAAAGAGATCAGTCAGAAATCCCTTTCGAAGGCAAAATTTGCCTTATTGCTGTGCTGTTTCTTATAACTTTACTGGAAGACTAAATAAACTAACATTCCAATGAGACAAGCCCTAATAAGGTAGGGACAGAAGCTGAGATCTTGAAGACCTAATACTGCCAATCTGTTCTAATTCCTAACAAATTATGATTGTTTCATAATCCTTCATCTATCTCTGAGAGCACTCACGAAGTGCAGGGCTTTCACAAATCCAAGGGCAGTCATTGAACCCATAGTTTTCTGTAAGCAAGGAGGTAACATTGTTAAAAATTGTGGAAAATGTAAAATAGAAACTTAACTGGCTGACATTTAGTTTGCTAAAGCATTGTCTGTCAAACAATTGATGTTATTGTTTAGAAAATACTGTTGTCACGTTTTTAATCTAATTTTTTGTTTTGCATTTCAGTGCTTCTGATCCCCAAGCTATTTGCTGCCAATTCCTAACTTTAAACATGTATTCCAGAGGCATCTGCACATCATTACACAGGATGGGATTCCTGATGGTGACAACAACAGAACATGTTTGCATAAATGTAAGTCAGCATGGACGTTAGCAGTCTCCATAGACTGAGAACTATTAGTAGACAGGGACAGAACATTGTTACTTGTAACAATAATTCTTACAAATAAGAACTTTCTTGGCAGGATCAATAGGTAATATTGTGAAAGCTGTAGATTATCCGCCCATTGTAAATAAATGGACGGCAGCAACCTCCTATCAATGGGTGGACTTGTATGTATGACTTTTTTTTTTCTGCGTGAGCAGATTCCTGCAGTGAATGGAATGATACCGGCTGTTCCATACAAGCGTACGGCCTCTGCTGCCGCGCTCCCCCCTCTCCACTGCCAGTTATTCCAGGCTCTGCTATCCCCCCTGCGGGACCAAAACCGGCACAGCGGCTGCTGACACTGTAAACGGAGGAGAGATAAGCATTCTCCCATTGTTGATCTCTCTTCTGATGCTTGAAGGCAGAAGTGATGTTTATTACATCACTTCCGCCTTTAGCTGTCATTTCTCTGGCTGCTATAGCCAGAGAAGAGGCTGGTGTAACAGATCTCTGCTTCATCAGCTTCTTTGGGGGTCCCAAGGTGACATTAGGGGTCTTAGAGACCCCTGATGTCTCCAAAAAGAGGATCTGTATATTTGCTATCATATAGCGGGTTTGTTAGCCCCCTATGTGATAGCAATAAAATGAAGTGTACGAAAAAAATATTTAAAAACAATTCAAGTCTCGTATAAAAAAAAGTGAAGAAACCCAAAAATGTTTTTAAGTCCCCTGCCCCCGCGTGCACGCACATATAAACGTAAATATGCATCAGGTGCGCCAACAGGCAAAAACAACGATTACGCCACACGCTACATATCACCGCAAACATCAGAGTGCGAGCAATAATTCTAGGGCCAATAATCCCTGCTAACACTAAACTGATGAGCAGTAAAAGCTTTTAAAGCATCGCCTATGGATAGTTTTGGGTATGGTAGTTTTTTTGCGATTTCACAGGCGCATGCAATTTTAAAGCTTGACATGCTTGGTGTCTATTTACCCAACGTGACCCCATCTTTTGTTTTACCAAAAATGTGGGTAATAATACATGTTTTATAACAAAACGTAGGGAAAACATTTTTCTTTTCAAAATTGTCGGTACTTATTTAATTATATAGTAAAAAATAAATACCCCAGTGGTGATTAAATATCACAAAAAAAAACCTCTCCCTGTCCCCAAATAATGATACAAAATTCATTTCGGTACTGCGTTGCATGATTGAAGAATCAATGTCAGTCATAGTGCTGCAGCACTGAACACTGAAAAATGGCCTGGAAGGGAGGGGGTTTAACACCATGGTCAGCAAGTGGTTAAAAAATTGTAAACAACTTTTGAAATTACCTCAACATGTTAAAACATATATGAAATATTAGTGATTGGGTTTAGATCTATTTAATGACAGTGTAGCATTAGGTTCTAGGGTCAACACCCAGCATGGGCATCTGCATAGTTTCTTATTATTCTTCTTATTTCCTATTTTCACATGTCTAGATTGTTTGAGTTGTGTATAAGTAATGGTTGGGACGCTGAAAGAAATTACCAAGTCAAAACTAACAAAGTGCTATATAATAATATATCAGTTCAAATCAGAATATCATTGATCAGTGTAAGGACTAAAGTACAAGAGAAATATTTAAACAAACATACCTTTGCAGAGGGGTTACCTATTCATGGAGCGGTGGTTACATGTGAAGTGGCCACCACTCCAAGCTCGCTCCTGTGACGGACTACTATCTCGCGTTTAGTTTAATCATTTGTATTGAGATAATACAGTAGTCCATCACAGGAGTGAGCTTGGACCAGTGGCTCCTTTACAACACACACAAGGACCATGGGAAACAAAAGTAGCTACCGTCCAGAAGGAAGAACAGTGTCAGCACCAATTCAGAGATGATTTGAGGATCTACAGCCCAATGATACACAAATAAGATGCATTTTTTTAAATAGGGTACTTGAATGCATTTCTAAGCTTTAACTCCTGAGTTTAGTGTCACTTTAATTATCCTGGTTAATGACATTACTGCATAAAGCCATTAATTAAATATGGGGTCATGTCTTGCTTTTGTTCGTTCCTGGCAACAAACTAACCACTCCTCACAATGCTGTTCTACTCAGTAGAATGCTGCTCTACACAGCCGAGTGATACACAAATAAGATGCATTTTTTTAAATAGGGTACTTGAATGCATTTCTAAGCTTTAACTCCTGAGTTTAGTGTCACTTTAAATCTGCCCTAGATTACTCCTGCTAATTATCTGAACTGCATTTGTAATCAGCTTGTGTGGTTTTTCTGATCATTGGCCTGTTATCTGTGCTGTTGTCAGCCTTTGCTTCATTTACCTATGTGGAACCTAGACTATTTTGAAGATTGGCTTGTGTGTGTACAATCTGACTATCATTTTGCTTATTCTGCAACTGTTTTCTGTAATACGCTCATCACCTGTCTATGGAATTACACTGCTCTAGCGTCTGTCTTGCTTATTCGTTGGCTATTGCCACTGATGTCAAGGTATTTGGTGGACCCAATGTGAAAACAGCCTTCCTGGGAAAGGTAAAAAAAAAAGAGCAATAGAACGCCTGAAATGTTGACATTACCTAAAGAAAGTGATGGTCCAGGCCCCTTCCAGTGTTGCTCACATAACCTAAAGCCTAGCCTAGGTTGCATATCCAATTATGATTTTATGGTGAACTTATACATCTCTCATCATTATAGTCTGTAGCAGTTTCAGTAAAATTACCTCATGTCCTCCTGGCCTAAAACCAGCACCAGCACGTGGATTCAGTATGATTACCATACAGGTAAAGCTTTAGACCAATATCTCCATGAACATACATGCTTGACTTAGCTGAGAGTGCATGTTTATGCATCAGCGCGGTCTTATCAAGGGGGACACAATAGAGATTGATCCAACAAGAATGATCTCTATTTACCCTAAAAGTTCTCAACCAGAGTTGTCTATCATTACCTATAGACATAGGATGATCACCCAGTCTGGCCGTTTGCCATCTCATGTCTGATATTAGCTGGCTTGCTTGTTTAGCATTGTGAGGATATAAATATGTATACCAGCTGTATGTTAAGTGCTTTTCTTTCTTGGGATTAACTGTGTTTTCATACTTCCGTTAAGAATTATAAATCTTATTTATGAGCAAACCGAAAAGCAATGATGTTTTTGGATAAGAATTTGGCTAAAAGACTGTGATTCTAAGGAAACCAGAATTATAACTTTTCTTGATTGTAAGTGTGTATACATTTTACAAGTAGATATAAAATGAAAGGAAAATTCCAAATAACTATCACTTCTCATGATTTATTAGAGTCCCTGAGATCACATCTAGCTGGGATCCCTGCCATAGCTTTCAAAATAGACAGGGTTAGATCTCCCTTACTATGGTGAGAGCCAAACAGTATGGACTGTTCCCAGCACAAAATAATAATATGAATGTGTGTATATAGGGTGTATATGTATCCCAGGCAACATAAATGAATGTACACCTCCCAGCAATTCCTACATTTTCACTTAATCATAGTTTTAGGATGGTTCTCATTAAATAATGGTGCAATTATGTGGATTAAGGTAGTGTTTGGTCTGTATTGTTATTGTATAACAATAGTATATGGCCTGTTCTATTTTCTGTTGAATTGGATCTACATATATCAGTCATTTAAAGTGGCACTAAGCTCAGGAGTTTAATCTTAAAAATCCATTCAAGTAACTATGAAGTAATTAAACTATCTTATCTAAACTATCTATTAACTATAATGTAGCTTATTTATGTATCACTTAGATGTAGATCCTCAAATCATCTCTGAATTGGTGCTGACACTGTCCTTCCTTCTGGAGGGTGGCTACTTTTGTTCCCATGGTCCCTGTGTGTGTTGTAAAATAGCCACCACTCCAAGCTCGCTCCTGCGATAGATTACAATCTCACGTTTAATTGACTAATTTGTATTGAGATTGTAGTCCATCCTGGTACTACAACCCCTCACTCCAAAGACATGCTAGAAGGTTAATTGACTTCTGTCTAAATCAGCCCTGTGTGTGTACATGATAGAGACGTTAGACTGTAAGCTCCTCGAGGGCAGGGACCGTTGTCAGCGTGCAGTATGTAAAGCACCACTATATAAATACCTGTAGTAAATAATAAATACATAAGGAATTTAGTAAGCGTTATTGAAGATTCTTACCTGCTGCTGTATACAGAACCTGAGGCAAGCTAGACAACTAACCTTCTCAAACCCCATCAAGTGGAAGTGCTACGTGTTAGTGTCCTCCCATTAAAACCACATGATCAGCCTCAATATCAGAGAGGCAGATGGTTGCAGTGAGTAAATCACATGCACAGAAAAGAGTTTCCAAAGTTTCCATTTACAAGCGGGAGCTGTCACCTGTTTAAGTTAATGATCGGGTGACAGCCCTCTGCATTTAAATGCCAGCACACCACATGTAATTGTATGTGATACAATTACATGCAGTTAGGAATCAATCACTTTCCCTCGACGCATCAATTGTGCATCCATGTGCATTACATGTGGCGTGCCGGTGTTTAAATGCAGCAGCTGTCATTAACTTGAACTGGTGACAGCTGTCAATTGTAAATGGCAGATTAGGGATTTCTGCTGCAGGAAAATGTGAGTTCCTCACGCAGAAAACCCTAATTGCACCTAAAGATATAGGTGTGAATGGGGCCTTATAGAGTGCCATAGCTGGGAAAACAAGTTTCTGAGTGGAAACCTATTCAGCTACTGATTAGAGTTTTCGGGCAGAAACAAGAATAACCCAGCAAACTCAGTGAAGACTTGCAAACTCCATGTTGTTTTAAGTGGCAAATGGGCAAAAGTGCTAATCGGTTAGTAAATATAGTGTCCACATTTTTAAATCATTCTGCAAATCGCTTCAGACAGTTGAATTGCTATAACCAGTAGAACACTAGTTTGTACCTGTCATGATCGGCACAGAAAATGCTACGCAAAGTAGCTCTGTACATGCATTCAAACCATTTTAAGCGATAGTGCATTTTTATGTGTTACTCGATATTCTAAGGCAACGTGATACCGCTGAGGAATCTTTTCAGGATGTAACACGCTTCAAAGGCAATTCTCAGGATTTACAAATTCTTCTTCCAGATCTGACACATCTCATAGAGTTATATACATTAACTACTTGGAGGGTATATGTTATATGTCTGAACATTCCATCTACTCACTTCATCAATTCACAACATATCTAATCCATATAGGGGAAGAAGAGAAGATTAAACTACAACCTGGGGCTGAACTGTGGTTTAGTGCTGCAGATACGTCTGGAGAATGATTTCAGCTTCCTTTGAAAGACATGTGTCAGTACCTCAGACCTGATGAACAGTCAAAAGTCTGTTTTAAACAGTAACTCTATGCAAAATAAAAAATTAACAAACTGCTAATGCTGCCCAGAAAACACAGTAATACCCCCTAAGAAAGAAAAGTCTTAAAATTATGTTAATATGGGTTCAATGTACAGTTTTCTTAAGCAAATTATTTATTTATGAATCTATTGCAAAGTTTGTAACATGAAGATCCTGCCAGTAGAAGCACTTTCTGTTGAAGGCTGACAACCCTAACTATGCCAATGATTCATAATTAGCAGCAGCAATCCTGCCACAAGACCTCTTTTTGTTGGGCTGGGTTGCCTATCAGGTCTACAGGAGATATGCTTAGACCTGATAGGCAGTCCAATGGCCAACACTATTCACCCTCTCCATGCTCCAGTGCTGCCCGCTACTTACTCCTTCGTTCTTCTCCTCGAGTTCTTAACAGGTTGAATGATAGCCAGCATAATTTAATCAATCTTGTAATCCCAGGAAGTCATGGAGGTTTCATCACACAGCCTGGTTTGACTCTACTCCTGGACTGCAGGTTCACACCATTTTCCGAACTAGATCTGGTCAGGAAAGTGGTGTGAACCTGCCCGCAGTTCCAGTGCATTCCAGACCAGACAAAGTGAGCAATGCAGTATTTTTCTGGTCTGGTCTGGAACGGACTGCGCTGGTGTGAACAGAGGCCAGAAATAGCATAGGGATACATGAGAATGCATTTTCAGGCTGGAAATCTGGATGCGGTGTGAATGAGCACTAAGTCGCGTTCACACATCATTATGTGAGTGTTGCTCAGTTCACATGAAAGCAAAGTCCATTGCTTAAGAAATAAAAGGGCCTGTGATGCCAACAGACAAGGCCCATGCCCATTTCTTTTTAGCCTGTTGATGAATGTTATGAGGGTTTTTGGATAGGAATGACAATGTATGTCAATGCATAATAAAGTTCTTAAAAAAACGCACCTTAAGAATGTGTTGCAATGTAAGTACTTAAAGTGACATTAAACCCTCAGATTTTTTTACATAAAACAATACTGTAATGTGCGCCTTACTGTAATTCATGGTTGTTTCCCTTCTCTTTGCTGCTCTTACTTTTAAATTTGTATCTGTTCTCATGCTGGGCAGAACTTCTGTTTTGCAGCAGACTGCCTTGTCTCTGGAATGGATACACAGTGTGTGTGTGTAGGTTTGTATAGGCTTGTAACCTGAGCCAGCACTACAGGAAGAGGCCCTGAGCTGAAAAGGGAAGTTCTCCCCAAGCATAAGAAGACATGAGCATTTAAAAGGAAGAGCAGCAAAGAGAAGGGAAACAACCATGGATTACAGTAAGGCACACATTACAGTATTGGTTTATGTTAAACAATCTGAGGGTTTAATGTCACTTTAAGTGTGAATCAAGACTCAGGGTTTACATAAACTTTAACACAGGGGTGTAGGGAAGTATGAATTAAAAAAAAAAAACTTGTTTAAGCTCAGGACCCATTCAAGTCTAGTGCAGCTAGTCAAGTAGTAGGACTAGTCAAGTCTAGTGCAGCTAGTCAAGTAGTAGGACTAGTCAAGTCTAGTGCAGCTAGTCAAGTAGTAGGACTAGCCAAGTCTAGTGCAGCTAGTCAAGTAGTAGGACTAGCCAAGTCTAGTGCAGCTAGTCAAGTAGTGGGACTACTCAAGTCTAGAGCAGCAAAAATAGACCCCTCTTCAAAAGTTATAGCAGCTGCAAGAATGTTGTAAAGTATAAAATCAAAAACATACATTTGGTGCAGAGCAGCTGAAGTGAGAAATGATGGATCTGTAAAATACAAGTGAAGGCCAAAGAGAATCATCATTTATAAAAGAAAGGTGTGCATTCTGCCAGCAATTTATGTAAAGGGTGTGGGCAAAAAACATTTTTATGTGGTTTTAACAGATGCCTAACACCTGCATTTTTGTCTATGCAAGGCACTGGTCATCACATGAAATCAATTTCATCCCTGGCAAGTGAATTGTGTCATATTTGTGTGCCATATGTTGGAAGGATGAACTACAAAGGTCACCATGCAGAAATTATGCAAAAGATTGATGATGAACTAATTGACTCATGTCACTTTCACACCAGTTCCACACAGCTGCTCAGCTGGCTCATAGATCACTGGGCCTGTCTCCCGGGTTGTGCTACAGATGTGTGAATTCCTATTTACTTTTACCCATCAATTCTCCAGGAACTTCTGTGGAGCAGATCACATGGTTCAAGTCCTGTGTTTCATAAGTGTGGCACTCTTGGTAACAGTTCTCACTGCAGCTGGTTTTCAAAGAGTGCCTAGATTTATGTGCAGAGAAAATATGCTTGCTCTAATACTGCTGTCACTGGCTGTTACTGGCGAAGAATAGTTAATACCCCTAATAGGATTTTTTTTAGCCTGTGTCCTATTGGGGAGGTTTCCTTTTACATCTACGTAAAGCTTACCTTGGCACAGAAATTATTTTAGATGAGAATAATGGTGCTTGCATACCTTTCAAGATTTTCTTCTTGTTGGACTATACAATTATTCTGCTAGTAAGGTCTCGTTCACATGGGCGGCATGGGGGCAGTAGAACCAGGCAGTTGATCTGTGGTTTTACCTTCCACCAGTTGCCTGCTGCAATGTCAGCACTGCAGCTGAACAGTGCTGTATAGATTGTGGCAAAAAATATACAGAATGTTGCATGTGGCAGGTGGTGCAAGAAATCCAGACTTGTTTTTATCAGGAAAAGCCTTCTATTCCTTGAATATCCAGAAAATAAAACCAATGGCCGCTTTGCTTGCTCCACCCCCCCCAGCCACACTAGATGGCGCTAAGGAGAAATACCTATTTCCTACACTTTTCAGCTCCATCTAGTGGCCATAATGTGGTATTTTTGGATATTACATTGGACCTAGAAAGAAAATATACTAAGGGGTCTATTCACTAAGCTGCCGAAGGATCTAACTGTAGCTTCGGCTGATCCTTCAGCTAGCTTCAGCCCCAGGACCCCTACGTTTTAGTAGAACCGAAGGGCTGCTGTACGGGCTATTCAGTATAGCCCGTACAGCTCCCGAAGTCGGCTGATCGGCTCATTCGAGCCAAAGGCATATGCCTCGGCTCGACTGAGCCGAGGTGAAAGCCGAAGCTGACCGACTTCGGGAGCTGTATGGGCCTGCTTCTGACAGATGGCCGGAACTAGCCGTCATCTCACGGCTGGCTCCGGCCACTTTCAGAGAGATCAGCGTCCCTGGTTACCCGCTAACCAGGGACGCTGTCATTACACACTGAGAACGGCGTCTCCATGTTCTCAGTGTGTAATGACAGATGCATAGTTTACATAGTATTTGAGGTTGAATAAAGACATTAGTCCATCAAGTCCAACCTATTAGGATCTCATACTTAGGAGTACTACTTGATGTTCGTTGTTTTTTTTTTTTACGGCAGCAGAACCGACCGGCCAATAGAAAACAGTTGGGCGGAGCTAGCTGTCACTGCTAGCTCCGCACAATCATTTTCTAATCTTTTTTTTCTACTTTTTTAACTATTTTTCTATTCTGCTCGGTCCCACAGAGGGACCGAGCAGAACAGCCGAGCCGAATGCCGCTCAGCGGCATTCGTCTATTTACTCACTGCTCTTCGACATCTATGAGAATAGACCGAACAGCAGCGAGTAGCCTGCCGGAGGTTCGGCTTAGCCGAACCTCCGAACTCCTTCGAACTCCTTCTGCACCTTGGGTCGGCCGAACATGCTTAGCCACACGAAGCCACCCGATGTACAGCAGACTTCAGCCCATATACGGCTGGAATCAGCCGTACCAGCCTGAAGTGAATAGCCGAACAGCGTTCGGGTCACTTTGCTTGGGGTCGGTTAGTTACTCGGCTGCCTATGGCAGCTTAGTGAATGGACCCCTAAGAATGTTTGTTTTTGCCTCCATTCACGCAGAATGAATGTTCACAGAGTTTCACAGGATGAATGGCTCTGTAAAGTGTTTATGAAGACAGTCCTTTAAAGGAGAACTATGGGGTTACGGCTTTTCCCCATAGTTCTCCTTAGGGTAACGGGAGGACACAAACTAGCATCCTCCCATCACCCTAGGCTCAGTATACCGCGAGCTGTAGCTCGCGGTATACTGAGACGCCGCAGCTTAGCTCGCGGTATACTGAGACGCCGCAGCTGAAGCGGATCCCGACAATTATGCCGGGATCCGCCCAGCTGCGTGACTGACAGCTGGCTCTGCCTATCTAGAGGCAGAGCCAGCTGTACCCCTCCCTCCCCCGTCCATTCCGCCAGTCAGCGCTGGCGGATCGGAGCGGGGAGGGGGGAATCCAGCCCCTCCCCTGACCCGGCAGAGAGCCGTGACAGGATCAAGAGGTGAGCGAACGCCGGTATGTGTTCGCTCACTTCCCGATCTACTGAGCCGACCCGTGACAGTCTCATTGTCACTAGTCGGCTAGAACTATGAGGCGAGTGAAAAGGACTCACCTCATAGTTCTCCTTTAACTAAGCATACACATGCCTCTTGAATTTAGGCAATATTTACTGATTTACTCCTGGAGTTCAGCTTCAAACAGTGTGCGGTTTCAAATGTAAACTGGGCTTAAGAAACTATACCAGTACTTTACATTTACACTTCTAAGAAAACAGAAAACTGAATATAATCCACAGTACTCACAAGTTCAAGGCTATCTGTTATTAATCAGCAGTTGGGATACAACATGATACAACAACAGCAAAGAGAAAAAGGCAAAACTGTATGGACAAAACCACGTTGTGGCAAGAGAAGATCCATGGTCTTGTACACCTTTTGTACTTTGTACACCCTTTCTTCTTGTGTAATTTCTACAATTTGCTACCATTGATTACCCTGCATACATTTTAATGATTATTGCTCTGTGAATATGGTAGCCAATATAGTGTTTCTGTATAAACATTTTTAACTTTATCTTTTTAACATGTCTTTACTATATAGAGGTGATATGTACATTAAGGTGGTAAAATGAAGAACTGCAACAAGCCACTGGAAATGTTCAACATGCTTAGTGCTATCGCTACCAATATAATTATGCAATTGACATGTAAATGAACTAATAAGCATTTATACTAGAGAACTGCAGAAATAGACGGTCAATAAAAAGCTATTCAGCTTTATTCAAATGAGATTTCATTTGAGGGCTTTCAGTTGGATACACTCTCACACTAATTTGTCTCCTCGTTAGGAAATGATCCTAATGAGGGCACTGAAAGCTTCCCGAAAGCCTCTAATAGGGCCAAATAACAATACACCTATTTTAGAGCTCTCTTGTGAACCCCGTTAAAAGTGAGGTCCCATACTGTAAGACTCAATGCTTTTAAAGGGGCAAACTATCTATGAAGAGTGACTACTCTGCAGCTGCTGGTAAAGAGTATCTGTAATCTATACAAACAAGCAGCTAGACCAATATACCATTTATTAGTTTACTAATATACATAGAACAGAAACAAATGTTCCATAAAACGATGCAAAAATTATATATTTGTATCAGCAGTTCATATATTATTAAAGACTATTTTATTATAGGGTTATATATATATA
>NW_017307213.1:458199-493708 GCF_000935625.1 Nanorana parkeri
TCGCCATGGCAACCATCAGTATCCGGCGGCCGGCGGGCCCCCCATCTCTGCGCCGGGAGTGTCGGATGAACGGATGATCCGACACTCTCGGCGCAGAAATGGGGGGCCCGCTGGCCGCTGGGTACCGATCCGGCGCTGGGACTGTGCTGGGCCCCCTAGAGGCCCGAGGCCCTGGTAAGTCCGCACCGCCTGCACCGGCGGTAGTTCCGCCACTGATGGAAGGGAGATTTACAGCACACACACAGGGACCATGGGGAACAAAAGTAGTCACCCTCCAGAAGGAAGGACAGTGTCAGCACCAATTCAGGGATGATTTGGGGATGTATAGAGTGATACACAAATACGCTACATTTTTGTTAATCATTAAGGTACTTGGATGCATTTTTTGGATTTAACTCCTGAGTTTAGTGTCACTTGAAGTAGTTACAGAAAATTTTTTATTGTATCCATTGTATCTGTATTTATACCTTTGATATCCTTTTTTTTTGCATCTGACTGTTGCTGGTCTTCCTGGCGGTAAAGGAACTCTAAGGGCTTGTTCACACAAAATCCGGACCAGATCTGCATGGGTTTCTGCACATGCAGTGCAGTGTGTTTTGTCGCGTTCCAGGACGTTTTTAGTTTACATTGCGCTTTCTGTGCGTTCCAGGGCGTTTGCATGCGTTTTGGTACGATTCAGAGCAGAAAAAAATAGGGCATGCTGCAGTTTTTCCACATGCTCTGGAACTGAACGCTCTGGTGTGAACAGACAGGGTCATAGAAAAAATGGAATCATTAAATCAAATATTGGGGTGCCACACTTTATGGTTTTTAATCTGATAACCCTTTTGTGTGAACTATATAATACCATTGGAACCAAGCAGAGTTATTATGCAGTACAATTTCATTGAAGGACCATCCAGAGTATATTTTTTTAATACAAATTGTACTTTCAGAACATCATGCATACTTTTTTTGTTTGTATTCATTGGCATGCCACTTTCTTTTGTATACTAGCAGTATAGTACTATACTCATCCTAAAATATCTACTGTATACACAGTGATAAAAGAAAGAAATACATTCTTGTAGCAACCAATTTAGGCAAATTAATCACTTTTATTCTAGGGCTATGAATGGTAATATACTAGTTGATATGGGCAACAAGAAATGCTCTTAGTAAAAAAATATCAAGAGCAGGGACACAAAAGCAAAGGAGGGAAACTCAGCTTTTGGCTAAGCTGTCACCACTCAGAAAATGTTAAAGGTTTGCTGTAGTCACAAAACTGCAGTCAGTTTTTCATTCAGAAGTTGCTGTAGTGCACCGGTTCACCCCACTCCCTTTTGTCACTAATCTCTGATGAGGCTGCTTTAATACCTTACTATATGTTAGTGAATCACAAAGTAGCGGAACTGCAAACCATCCAATCATTTGTGTAGAAGCTGTAAAAAAAAATATATTTTTCACTTTTTAACAAAAGCAAATTGATTTAATATTGGGGATTAACTTGTCCCCATGTTTTTAATACTTTACATTATGGGTTTACATCTGCATTAGGTTATTCGTAAGTATAGTTACCTTTTAAGAACCACAGCCAAAAAGCATTCCATCAGATCACAAAAATCAGTTCAGTGTTACAGTGATGTGTCTGAAAATACATTATCTGTTCATAATTTTTCTGGGCAGCGTTACATAAAACAAAATGGTTCAGGGTTGGTAGCCCTGATAGGTGAGAATAATTATAATGTAGGTACAGAGAAAAAAAACTGCACATACTGCGCCTGTAAGAAAAATACATTTAAATACTGATATCTCTAAATTCTAAAGACTTTGCCTTACCTGATAAACAGTGAAAGGACATAGGTAATCAAGTAACTGTTAATTGGGGTATGGGAGGGGGGTCACAATATGATAGAGGCATTCAAAGGAAGGCTAATTTTACTAATATAACTGAAATAACTGGAATCAAATCCCACCAAAGATGCCATCTGTTGTGGCAGTGCGTGGCAATGCCACTGAGTATGCTGGCAACACAGTCACCCAGGACTCTCAGCCAGAGGGGCTGAGAGGTTCCAGAATGCAAATAGTTCTGCAAGGAAGAAACTGGTCTTTCAGTTTCTTCCGGTTTTTCCGGATTGTAACTGAGATCAGAATCTCTGGGATTACATTTCCAGTCCTGAGGTCAGATGTTGCCGGTGATCAGGTGGCTGAAAGCAGCCTCATTAAGAGCCCAGAGCTCAGAGAGTTGGTGTGGTGTGTGCTGGAGGCACGCAAGGGCCAAGCCAGGTGGTGTGGTGGAGCCACACACACACAGAGCAGCCAGGGAGGCTGGAGGATAAGTGTGGAAAGATGCTGGAAGCCGTTAAAGGGTATAAAGTGTCCTGAAGCGTTTTGTTGAGGCAAACTTTAGGCCTGGTTCACACCTGGGCGTTTTGTAGTGCGTTCGAACGCTCTGCAAAACGCTCAAACACCGAAATCCCATTATTTCCTATGGGTATGGTTCACACCTGGGCGTATTACAGGCCGTATGAACGCGCTACAAAACCCCCTACGCCCAAAGAAGTACAGGAGCTTCTTTGGGGCATTTTTGTCTCGCGTTTCCATTGGTATAAAGCCAAGTAGCCCACGGAAACGCGCCAAACGCGCATATTCGATACGCCTAGGTGTGAACCCAGCCTTAAAGTCCTGGAATTGGGACACTGAGTGAACAGCTCAACCTTGAGTCGGTGAGACAATTTACTTTGTGTTATATGCGGAAGTTAAGCCTGAAGTTGTGTTTTTCACCTGTGAGTTGTCTGAAGAAAAAGAATATAGACTTTTTGGTTTATGAAAAACCCTGTGCGAGTGCTCTGTGAGCTCCCCAACATTACACTGTATAGACTTTGAAGACTATTTTTTCCCCCATGAGAATTCCCTCCAGTTTTGCCTCAGGCACTAAAAACATACTGGTAGGTTAAGTGGCTACTATAAAATTTGCCCTATTTTTTTTGAATGAGGTACGAGCATTAGATTTATGTTCTCTGGAAACAGATACATAATATGTCAGCACTATATAAATACAAGTACAAAAATACAAATAAATACACATTTGAATTAAATGTGATACATTTTTTTTTTAATAAGGCCATTTTTGTATCTAGGCTTTTAGAATTAGTAGAATCGTAAACTTATTGAAGGGGTGGAGAAGCAATTAATATGCATACATATTACTGTGTGTAGATATAAACACAATACATAGGAACTTTGTGTGTATTTGACCAGAATATAGAAAAATAAACCTAAGGCTGGCTAGAGTTTGTCAGCCATAATATCTTGGATTCCTTCAGATACATTCTTTCTAGACCACCCATGTCAATACTTCTGGAAATTCTTACTGGGCCTGAGAAAATATCCCCATATTTTACATATTGTGTGATTTACACCTCTAAGGAAAGATATGCAGGAGTTAGAAAGAGAAGACTCATGAAAAGGACCATCCAACAAGCTACTCAAAATAAAATAAAAATGATAAGACAAAAGGACAAAATAAAAACGTGATGCAACCCATAGCAACCCAGCTTCTTTGTTCTGAGAAACCTCTCTGGGATATGAAAATGAAATACAGTACTTGTTTGGCACGGTCAGTCAAAGCTGTGGAGGATCCCCAAGGGTAAAAGCAAAGTCCTGGGTTGATTCTCCCCACAGATAATACCCACAGGGTTTAAAAAAAAAACTAAACCTGAATCTGCTTTTTGTGATCAATCCAAAGCCATCATGACTCACCTACTACACCTACTACAAAAATTCAACTGCAAGTTGAATTTTTTTAAAACTTAAAAACATAAGTCAAGCCAAAAATGTTTTTCTAGTTTTGGATGGAGTGGGGAAAGATTAGAACTCTTGCTGGGTTTTTACTTCTGCTCAGGACTACTTTTCGGAATCTACCCTAACTTCATGTCCTGTTAACAATGGTTTCAACAGACAAAAAGTGAGGAAAAACCTGCAACAGAAACATGAATCTAATCGTAATTCTAGTCTTCTCCTACTCTAATAAAGAAAAGCATTTTTATTTCTTTATGTGTTTCTGTTGGAGAGTTGATATTACTTCCTGTCTGACAAAACAGTATGAGCAGGACAGGAAGTGAGGATATAGCTCTCTAATGTAGCTGCGTAGCAGTAAAAACTGGACAGGTGTCCTAACCCTTTCCCAATTTATCCAAAACTAAGAAATTTGGCAGTGCATAGACTAATTCTGTTCACAGAAATCTGAATTTGTATAGATTGATTAGTGAGGGCCATGCTGGTTAACTGTTGTGTTTTTACTGCCAAGTCCTGAGCTCAAACCTCAAACAACAAGCACTGTTTAAGGGACAAGCATATTTTGCTGGTTTCTCTAAAAATAAAGTTGACTTACTCATATACATTACATTGACAGTGGGAACAAATGAAGGGACATGTCTTTGACATGGCTTATCCACTGACTGCTCATTGCCGACATGGGCCGCCTGACCACTCGCTTCTAGCCACCTGCCTCGACCCCTGCCTGGATCCAACTACGCTCTCATTTCTTCTTTTTGTCTCCTGTCAACTGGCTGCTGACCCGGACTGTCTGACCATTCTCTGGTTGTCTCCTGTTGGGACCTCTGCCTTATCCTGACCACAATCTGGACTACTGTGTCCTCATTGGAGCCCTCCTGTCCCCACTCATCCATTGGTAGGGTGATTCGGGGGGGCCGCAACCTGGTACCAGCAAGCAACAAAATCCATCTCCACAAACAGGAGCTCTGGTGTAAACCGGTTGGTGCTTAGACTCTGCCCCCCAAGTGAGTGCGTGTCACCGGCCACAGGGTGTCACCTTAACAAAACCTTAAGGTGCAAGTGCAAGCCACCATCCAATTTCCTAAATCAAGAGGCAGTGAGAAATTCTGCAACTTTATCAAGCACTATTGATCTATCAATGTATGTGCATGATATCTCTCACTGTGGCTCTCCAAGGAAATAAATATTTGCTTAGGTGATGTAAAGACGGTATAAACTCTGCATAAAACATTTTCTCCAACACCTTCTGTAATATACTTTTCTACTTCATGAAAGCCAGGGAACTTCTCCCACAAGCCACCGTCTGAAGCTGCAGCACACTCCCTCACACTTTCAGTACTACTTCGTTTTCTTGCTACTACCAATGAAATCACACTCATATTTTCAACTCCAATCTTCTTTGTATTGCAAATTTTGGCCTCTTTCCAAAACATCCTGAACAGTAAAGCTACACTAAGTCCTGTGTGCTAGCAAACGAGAAAAAGAAACGTGAATCTTTGAAGACTCCCAAAGTGAAGTCTATTGGCAAGAAGCCCAAAGTGTATTACAAGCAGACTAGATTTAAGATTATAAGCTTCTTAATGCTAAGATAAGAAAGATGAATTTAGCTAATAGATAGTAGGAAGCTTAGATCACAAAATGTACTCTGCACAGGCTATTTATGAAGCAAAAAAGTCAAGTAGTTGCTCCGAGTTTTGCTATAAATATGAATATACATCTCCCAGTTCTGCAATTCACAGTCCACTTACACTACTGCTTTGTAGGAGATTTCTGAAATGTGTTTCCATATTGGTATCTGGAAGTAATGTTAGACTTAATTAAACAAAAAAAACCTCCCATATTTATTGTGTATTACAAGGGTTTTCAGCAAATTATATTGCAGATTGCCACCTGCTTCTGTTTTAAAGCTTATATAAAAATCTGCAGGAAGGATGACCTCATCATCCTTCAGACAATGTTTAAGTGGAACAACACCCAGAACTGTGTTTTTGCAGTTGTGGGATTGGGTAAGGTTTGCAACATCTGCCAGGTTTTTCAGCCTGTCACCCCTTTGTAGGGTTTTATCCTTACCTGTGGCTGTGTCACCTTGACAGTAACAATTTCCCCAATGGGGAGGAAACAGCAATGACACTTAAAAGTGCTTTGAGCGTTTTCAGGTCCTCACTCCCCTGCTGTAAGCCCTGATAAGGGTGGAGTGTTGTTGCCCACAAAACGCATTGGCTGTTTTTTGTGTAATCAAATTGTAAACAATTGAAAACATTTTGGATTCTCTCACGTTTGGTTTGGTTCTAAAAATGAACCCTTGCAGTGGGGGCTACCAACGCACTGCAAGGGTTAACGGCTCGTTTTAGTCTATATGCTAAAATAAAAAAAATATACTCACCTGATCCTTGGTCCCGTTTAGCTGCTAGACCAGTCTCCCTTGCCTCTTCTACCCTGGGCTCTGGTGGTTTAAGGACCCTGGATGTCATCATGTCTAATGCAGCTGCATTAGATGTGAGAACACATGGAGACATTCCATCGCCAGAGCGGAGAAGAAGAGAGGTGAGGGCTCCTGCAGGGCGGAAGATCAGGTGAATATATTTTCTTCTTTTTAGCCCCAGACCAAAATGAGCACTTGGGTAGCGCAAGGGTACATTTTTAGATTGCCTTGAATGCTTCTTTAAAGCAGCTTCCAGTTAACCATTGAGGAAGGCCTGTCTGCTGAAAGAGCTGCCTTAATAGAGTCAGTGAGTTTGCTTGAAAACCTCTGTAGATTTGGACTTCTGAATGAGCATGTACCATGCAACACTTAAAAATTCCATTCTGGAGTTCTCACACCCTGCTTAATGAGACCTATAGTTTTGAAATCAGCAAAGTGAATGTCCTCTGCTGATTGTAAAGCTCTAGCTCTGACACAGCATGGGGCTTGTTGGACCTCTGAGAGACCACTACTTCCACACAGAGAGCAAGAGTCATTTTCTACAGTATTCTGGCAGGGGACAGGCTTTTCTACTCAGGTACTCAGGCTTTTCTACTCTAAAGAAAACTTTTCTACACTTATATTCAGCTGATTTAAATAGTTAATTTGGGCATTAAATATGAGACAACATTAATTTCTACAGTGCTTTCTTTAACAAGAAATGGCCAATTTGTTGCTTTGTCACTATTTTATAGGCTGCTTGGTCAGTTACTACAGGTTTAGTCGTTGCTCTTTAATTCATACCAATGTCACTAAGGCTCAACAGTTTAGTGTTTGTGATTCTGCAAATAAACAGTAAAGTGGTGTTAAAAAGAACTCTACTATCTACCACCGAGTGGATTGTGGGAAGAAACACATATCCTTTGCCAGGTGAATCAGCTTCCTTATATGTATCCCATCTGCATACTTAGCTAGTTGTCTGGAGTTCAGCTTCAAGAAAATATGTCCTTTCAGGCACAACATACTGTAGGTTTCCCATGAGTACCTGATCGGTACAGAGTTTGGTCAGCTGTCACCTAGGAAAGTATTACATATACATACAGTACATGCTGTGGTCTGTGTCTGTCATTGGCCGACACAGAACCAGGAATCTTTTAAATATCCTAAACTATTTACTTATTTTATTTTTTGCATTTACCAGGAACAACCACATCATGGCTGCAAATTCTGCCTCTGTTGTTACAGACTTCTGAGTCTGCTTTTAGTGCAGCCTTTCTCAACCAGGGTGCTGTGGCTCCCTGGTTTGCCTCAAACCATTGTAGTAGTGGGACTGTGATGTGAAGGGGGTTAGGAAGTCTGATGTGAAAGGGGAACTGTGATACAAAAGAGGGGCTCCTGATGTGAAAGGGGGGACACCTGATGTAAAGGAGGCTGATGTGAAAAGGAAGAAATCTTGATTCGAAGGGAGCACATCTATATAAAGGGGAAAACCCACGTTTTGTGTGTTTTTGCATTGGGCTCAAAATTTTGCATAAAGGCTGCCGTGACTCAAAAAAATTGAGATACACTGTTTTAGTGCATCACTATTGCTGTATATTGTATGTGTTTCATGAATACACCACATTTCCCAGTGGACTGAAATTATCATAGTTTTATTTCTCTGATAAGTATGCTCCAAAATGAGAAAAGGGTTTACAACTGATCTCTACAAGCCGCTTCTATTTCTGCTGATGGTGTTGTGCAGAGAAGTTAAAGAACGTAGGGCACACACTGAACTCACGTACGAAGAATTAACATACTGTAAAATCCATACAGCAAAATCCATACAGCAGCACTAAGTCTAAATACATCTCTGTTCATTACCTCTTCCTTAAACGGCTGGTTTGTATTCAGGCACATCCCTAGAAAAGCCAAATAAACACAGACCTTCTCCTGCCAGGAGGCTCGGCCATTTAGCTTGGCTAAAGCAACACTGTCCAGCTAGTGGTTATTCACCACAGGAACCCCTTCTAAACAATGTGCACACGTGAAAATAAAAAGCGTGCACTTCGTTTATTTTTCTACATGAAATTCAACAGAAGCCCTGATTTGATCCTGTGCCTGGAAGTGCAGCTCTTCCTGTTAGAAGACCATCCGCTGAGCAGTATGTTTGCATTAGATCCCAGGGGCTTTCCACTGAATTTCACTGCACCTTCTCTTCCTTTACATTTTTTTATTTATTTTACAAAGCATCTTGCAAGTACTTTATCGACACACCTAAATGGAATAAAATTTCACTTCTGCCAGCAGAGTCAGCGGACAAGTCAACATAAGGCTCAACCTATAAAAAGCTTCGCTTAAAGAAAACACAAAACAACATAACTTTCATCCATGTTTGCACATGATTGGATGATGGAAGTCCGCAGAACTTCATCTAATTCACTAAGCTGAGGGGAAATTGCCTTGCAAAGTGAACAGCCTATTTGCCTTTAGTAAATCAACCTCACTGTGTATGCCGACGGCAAGATTAACCACTTAGCAACTTCTTAATATTTTCACACACATGAATAAATCTGAATTTTTGGCTAGAAAACAGCTTCAAACTCCCAAACAATTATATATTTTGTGAAAGCAGAAGCTCTGCAGAATAAAAAAATGCTAGTTGCAATTTTTTATGTTGCATGGTATTCGCGTAAATGTTTATCAAACCAGTATTCTTAGGATACATTGTGTAAATAAATACCAAACATGTCAAGCCTTAAAATTGCGTGAGCCTGTGAAACCGCAAAAAACTACAACACCCAAAATTTCCCAAAGGCAATGTTTTAAAAGCTATTATTGCTCATCAGTTTAGTGTTAACAGTGATTGATGGGCCTAGAATGATTGCTCTCACTTCGATGTTTGCGACAATATGTAACATGTGTGGTGCAATTTTAGTTTTTGAACATAGGCGCACCTGATGCGTGTTTGCGTTTGTATGTGCGCATACATGGGGCCGCGGGACTTTCAAACTTTTTTGCCATTTTTTAAATGTTTTAATATGTTACTATAATTTTTTTTTACACTTAACTTTATTGCTATCACATAGGGAGCTAACACGCCCCCTATCTAATTGCAAATAGTATGTGACAGGTCCTCTTTATGGATACACCAGGGGTCTATTAGTCAGCTAATGTCATCTAGGGACCCCAAAGAAGCTGATGAAGCAGAGATCTGCTTCATTTTTATTTACTATTCTATCTTGGAATGAATGGAGTTTCCAAACGAAAACCACATTCACTAAAAGAAATACGTTCAATCGAGAAAACATTTCCAACATGCTCCTATGAAAATGTTCGGGAACATTGTCGTTTTCGTCTGTCGATTGCACCATACTATTTGACAGATACGAAAACGAACGTTCCGAAAACGTCTTCTTTCATACAAAACTCTAGCTGTGTATATATTTAAAATAGATAACACCACTGCGATGACAATACAAACTAGTGAACTAAAACTGTGAAATAAATAAATCGAATTCAAAACAAATAACGTGCGTTATGCACAACGCATGTACAGTGAAATCACAACAAATTGTTGTTATCTTGCTAAGTGTATAGACACATAAATCATGAACCATATGTATAAATGTGGCAAAAATAATTATAACATAGTGCTATTGTATATCTTGAAGCGCACTCATGTAGAGCTGTGCTCTAGCTCTGTGTATACCCTACTTTAGGATCCTCGAGTCAACACATTCTAAACATTAGTATACATTTTTCTTTTTTTAACCTAGACACAAACAAGCAGTTAATCCTTGCAGGGTTAATACAATGTGTGCCCGTAGATCTCCTTTAACCTCCCTGGCGGTATGATTATGTCAGGAATTTTGTGCCAAAAGACTCACGGTCAGATGATGCCGAAAACAGGCTAAGGCGCAACAATGTGAGGGTGGTCGGCCTCAATGAGGGGACTGAGGGCGCGGATCCCACATCCTTTGCGGAGGCCTTTTTAGCACTTTTCTCTGCATTCCCGAGTCTGGCTCGGGGTTACCGCTCCTGGTATTGAAAATTAACCCCGAGCCAGACTCGGGAATACCGCCAGGGAGGTTAAGCTTGTTTTTCTTTGTTTTCACCTGGTGGTTCTAAAAATAACACACTTCCTGTCCTAAGGTGACAATGTTTGCTCATTGTACCGTAATGTATCTAAGTAGAAGCAGCGTTGTTGCCCTAGGAAAGGAAGTGTGTTAGGACTTCAGAATAAACCCCCACTCATCAACTTCATAACATGGCGGTTATTCTGTAGTTCACATAGGTGAACTGGCCAGAGCTAATAACATTGTTGAGATAAATGCAGAATGCAAAGGACACAGGACAAGGCAACTGGACTTCCTGTATTTTTCTTGAAGACTTTTTACTGGTCATCCAACCAGTTTTCTGGGGCAGCATAGAAGAGCCAAACCCTCTGGTCAGGATTCAGCAGTATACCTACATCTAAAGGAAAAAGGTCACTTCTTTGAAGACAGTCAAGTACGCATCCTAGATAGGGAGGAGGACTGGTTTAAAAGAGGTGTGAAAGAAGCAATTTATGTAAAAATGGAGAAGCCAAGTTTGAATAGAGGGGGGGGGGAACAATGCTGTTTTAACACCTCTCTCGGCAGGTTAATAACACCTCCTAGCTCCAATTAAGCAAATGCAATCAACACCTGGTTGCAATTTACAGATTATGTGGATTGGAGCGACATTCACCATAGTTATTCCAAGAGAATTTTTGTACAAGTCATTCTGAATTGAGAAAGCTGGTTGGATGACCAGTGAAACGTCTTCAAGAAAAATACAGCAAGTCCAGTTGCCTTGACTTATTTTTTACAGATATACCATGACCTGGAAGAATGAGAACCTTCACAGACAGATATAACAACACTTTTTCAATGGTATATTAAACAACCCAAAAGGAAGCAATTGATAAAAGTTTACTGCTCGGGTTTACACACATTTTAAAAGCGAACAAGGAATTGTTGCCAGAAGAATACTACTACACACAGTAGATGTACACTCCTGTGGATAGGAACTATACTGATGCTGCAGATCCATAGCAGCAGCTGCAGAAGCCATGATGGAACCAATTATATATAATTACATAATTCCAATTATCGGTAGAGCTAACAACACGTATTGTTACAGGCTCAGCACACATATGCTGCCACTGTTCCAATATATTCAAAGCTGTAGATGTTCATCGCTCTTGGGTAGCAGAGTTTATAAAACACTGCAAACATATCTAGAGGGATCTATTTTTCATGTTTTTTAGATAAACCTGTAAATGATCAGTTTGTAAATATTGTTTTTCAATGTGTTTGTAAAGCTTTGCTTCTATGTATGGTTTATAATTATAGACAGTATGTACATAGCCGCAACGTTATTTGCTCATAATATACGGGCGCTTCTTTCTGCAGTGCTGAACAATGGCTGTGATTATCTGCTCCTTCTCACAATGCAAGTCAATTTCCACTAAAAACAATGCACTCGCTGTGTGGCTGATCTATTATCTTACCGTTGTTAAGCTGGCCATACACTATTAGATATACTCTGTCCATCCTGCAGGCTGAATTAATAAAATCTATTGTATTCTGACAGTGGGTACCTGTTGATGTCTGAGTACGTGAAAAGTGACTGAGGCGGATTTACTGTGGCCACTGTTCAGTGGACAAATTTCGGCCTGGTTCTTTCCACCAAAAGTTGATTGAATAATTGGCTTCTCTCAAGCCGGCAGGGCAACTCACTGCAAGAATTTTTGTCTGATTCCTAAATTTGCCAATACAGACATCCCAACTCTCCCGGACGCTCCGGGAGTCTCCCGCTATTGGATAGCGGCTCCCGGCCGCCCGGGAGAGAAACACTTCCTCCCGGAAAGGTTTATCTGCTCGATCGAGCAGATAAACCTTTCCCTGCGATCGTTTTTTTTTTTCTTTTCTGACATCGGGAGCCGCGGCCCGACCGTCAGTCAGAAAAGAAACAAAAAGGCATACGAATCCATAGCTAGATTCCTATTGGCTATTGCACTTTGCAATAGCCAATAGCAAACTAGGTTATGTACCCGCCCACTGCTGCTGTCAATCAGCAGAGGGGGACCTGAATTTTTCTATCAGGTCCTCTTCCGGTGATTGAAAGCAGCAGAGGGCGGGTGCAATAGCTAGTTTGCTATTGGCTATTGCAAAGTGGAATAGCCAATAGGAATCTAGCTATGCATTCTTATGCCTTTTTTTTAATATTCTGACGACTGCAACTATCAGAATACTAAAAACAAAATCAGAAAAAAGCCTGCAGATAGCAAAGAAGCTATTGCTTCCTCTGCTATCTGCCATCATTTCAGGGGGTGCTCTCTCCCAACCCCCCTAACCTCCCTCCACGGATAGGGGGGGCGTAGAGGGCAACTCCCTGAAATGAGAAGGACACCTCCCTGAAATGGCTTCTTTCAGGTTGGGATCCCTGCCAATATTCTAACAGTGTAGGACAAGCCTTAGAGAGTGCCTCTGCAAAGTCACCCCACAGACCCCCTTACATTCAACTTATGAGCACTTCGCCACCACTCCTTACTCCGTCCCTACACTTCCCGGTATGGGCAAGTATATGACCTGCTAACAGCCAATGGCTAGGCCCAAGGACTGTCACATGAACTGAGAGAATTACATCAATGCTTTCCCTGGCATCAACACTTCTGATTTCTGTGCCAGCTACAATGAAAGAAGAAGTGCAGGCATGGTGAATATTAGGGGGTCTGTCATGTGGCCCTGCATAGACAAAATGAGTGCATCTCTTTTGTTTTTATCCTGCAAGTGTCTTTTGATGTGCTGTCCTGTTTATTAGCTGCACATGAGGATGCTTCTGGTCACAAGAGGTGTTTCATAGTTACACTATTAAAATAACTGTATGTATGTATGTTTTGTTCTCCTAACAAATCTTTCTACCAATAAACTGCATCATGCAGTCTTTTTTCAAAAACTTAGAACTATGCAGTCCACATAAGCAGGCACAGATTACTAAAAATAATACTATATAGTATGTATGCATTAAAAGAGTATGCAGAATGAGCTAGCCACCATAGCCAGTAGTGTTCACCATAGCCTCTAAATTCACTAAGAGCCTCTGACATCACTGGGTATGACTGTGTGAAGTTACATCATTTGTTTCTAGTGAATTTATAGGATATGTATTGATCAATCCAGAACTGAACTATTAAAGCCATATTTTGTTCCATACGCAGTATGTATGCAACAGAATGTACACAGAAAATGAAATGTTTTTCAATGACTGATTCAGCAGGCCTTTCCAATAAACAGATAAGGAACATTGCAACATGAGCAGCATTCTGTCACTAGACTTCACGGCCCAAACAATAACCACCATTGCATTCTGGGTATTTAGCCTAACTACATATGGGGTTTTCCTCAAACAGTATTGTTGACAAGCCCTGAGCATGCTATGAACAGCAGAGAGGAGATCACAGCCATTCTTTTGCCCCCGTAGTCCAGAAGGTCATAATATCATATCTTCAGTGACACAGATATCAAAGCAGAAGCAATTTTTGTTCAAGCTGTATTTAGTAGCGGTAAGCTATAGCCCAGGATTTATTTGCGGATTTACCTTGTGTGTTGCATTGAAAGCATAACTGCACAGCCCAGGCCCATCCAAGATCTGGCTATGTAAACCACTGTTTGAAGTTGAAATATAAAGAGCTGGGAAGGTCCTGAATGATTACTTAGAGGCTTGGAACATGTGCCCTCCAATATTGTGGCAGCTGTCTCTGTGCACTTAATGGATTTTGTGCTTGGTGCACATCATTCAAGAGACGATGTGAATATGGTAAACTGAGCCATTCTTGCAGTCTGCTGTGCATAAGCTGAGAAGGGGAACTCGCCACTTGATAAATGTCTATGTCATTTTGTTCTGTTATACTTGGCTTGCATTAAGGCCAGGCAGCGGATGTCCCAAGCAAGGCCGCAGACAATACTAGCACACTGGCCTGATGTACTTGTTTGGTTTGCCATTAATCTTACCTCGATGATGTAAAGGACCACATTCTTGTAGAAACAGTAGAGGATGCATTTGGTCACACGATTGTAGCTCCAGGCTCCGTGGACTAAAAGAAGTTTCTCCAAGTAACAAAACTATAAAAGAAGAAAGAAAAAAAAAATGTCAGAGGAAACCTGATGCGAAACTCTAATAACAAGTCTATGGCACGCACTGCTTTTGACTTGGGGGTAAGGGAAGAAAATGATTTAATGTGCACACATTTTCTAAAGTTTTATAATGTAAAGCTGAGGCTGTGTGTCACATCTTTATTAATTGTAAAATAAATTAATTTACAGTAAGGAAGAAATGTGAAGTAATAGAAGAAAAAAGCCAAAATCAACACAAGCTGTACGCCTCTATGGTCACTCGAAATGATGCCTTCTCCCACATTGTACAGGGGTGCAGATTCTACAGAAGACAGCCAAAGTGAAGACCCTGCCAAATGCTGGCTATACAGGGGGTGCTTGAGGCAAATGTCTCTCATTCCCTTATGACAGGAACCATACTGATTAGCAAAACAATTACACATGTTTATTATATGTATATGTTTATAGTGTTGTTTGTTACAATAAAAAAATAATGTGTAAGGCCAAAATTAAAGTAACATTTAACATTGATTCAAATGTACAAAAACATAGTGAAAGAAAGGTGAAGAAATACTTTAGGGAGTAATAGTAGTTTCAACTTTTTTTTTTTAAGTTCTAACTCTAGAAAATGTGTGTTTAACGTTTGGACATTTTGAGCTCTCCACCATTCCATTCAAGCCCCATACCAGTTCAACAGAATATAGAAAAAAATCTGCCCAAGAGTATTATGCTCTTCTACACCACCTGAATCAACATCCTGCCACCATCCCCAACCGGTCAGTAAGCTCTTTGCTTCTGCTTATCACAGCCCTTATTGCTACTATAAATATTTTGAAACAGTGCTTTAGTACACATTCAGCATCTGTGCACCTTTTCCCTTCATCACAGGTAGTGGGGGACTGCTGACTCCATATATAGTGGTTTTTGAAACTCCTGGAGAGAAGATAGGAGCATAGTAGACATCTATGGCAGGGCAGAAACAAAAATGTGAGCACTGAGCAGACAAAAAGGATACATGGTCAGCACTAACAAACTGGAGAATACTGCATTTCCTGCTGATATTAAATGGCTCTCACTGGAGTGTCAGGAACAGAACCTGGTCTTCACCAAAGCTGTTGAAGGTACAGATCAACTTGGACGGGCCTCTGGAAAAGAATCACCAAGGCAGAAATTCGTCCCTTGACAGTGCTCAAGGCCAACTGCTGGTCTAGGCTAGAGTGGAGGAAAGATAGGTTGCGTTCCACGGAGTACTTAATGGGGCACTTCACTCCAGACGAAATAAGCCAGGTGTGATAGAAGACATTGCGGAAGGTCAACTTCCTAGCTTTTAGACGTGTAGTAAAAACAGCTTTCAAGAGGTCTTTGCCTTTGAAGAACTGGGCTTCAACATACAAGCTGTTAAAGCCAGTGCCTGAGCAGCCGGGTGGAATACCAGTCCTTGGGGCAGTAAGCCTGGACAATCCAGAAGTACCCATGGAGGGTCTACCAGGAGTTTGACTACGCCTGCATATCATGGTCTCCTAGGCCAGTTGGGAGCCATGATGATCGACAGAATACCCTTCATCTTAATACTGCAAAGGAGACAAGAGTTTCAGAAGAGGGAAGGCATAGATCACACTGAACTAGTCCCCATGGAGTCACCAAGGTATCCACAGCAAAGGTTTGTGGATCCAAGAGGACAGGGCTCTACTGCAATGGACCATGACCCTGGACCTGTAAAGCACACTGGGACAGCTACAAACACTGTACAAAGTGCTATGGAGAGTGGATCCAGTGCCCTAAACACATTACAGGCCATCCCCGCATCTTCTTTCTGGAAGGGTCTGGGTACAGTTTATCAAGGCACTGCTGAGGAAAAGACAGCTCTGGATAGCTGCTGTTAGGTGCTACAATGCATGTGAGCAACATTTAGCGAAACTTGCTAGAAGAGTCTTCAATAGAATGTGCAGAAAAAAGATGTACTTGTCTCAGAGCAAAGAGCAAAAAGAAGGCATCCATCAACTAAAGACACTAACAAAAACCTGAGATGAGCTGGTAGAGATTATACAAGACTTTGATTGATTGACAGTGACAAAGGGAGCTAAATAACCCAGTGGTTAATGAATTTACCTCCCTGTGCCCTGTGATTTAGAATCAAGAAAATATACTTTGTATTGAATTATCACAGACTTTACAGTAATCCTAAAACGGCTTACATTTTTTATGAGCAGTCCGTTTACATTTTTGGACAGTTGGCCACCCTTGGGCGCATAATTTTTCCCTATTTCACTACTGAAAACCCAGTATTTAATCAACACCTGGGTTTGTCTAAAACTGCCTTCAGAAGAGGATACTTCAGCTTTGCAGTTCAAATCACTTCTTACATGCAAATACGTCAGATATGCACAATTAGTCCAATACCTGTCCCAATGCATCGCCATATTTAAAAAAAAAGCACAAATTGAGAGTTAGCACTTAAAAAAAAAAAATTCCTGTAATTGATATCCACATTAGAGAAGATAGTGCTCTTTTGAAGAGCGTGATGGTAGAAGCAGGTGCTGCCCTCAGACACTGACATGGGCTATTGTGTATAACAGAGGGGAGCTTGGACCAGCTTAAATGAGCATTCCACCTCACTGACAAAACCATTGTACAACTCTCACCCAGCTACATTACTGGCAGAGTCAGAATATGAGACATGAATAGTAAGCTCTTTAATGCTATTTGGAAGGTGCTAACCCAGAGCAGATAGCAGATAATTTATAACACACACATTGCTTTGTTAAGGAGAACATGGCAGTTCATCTGGAAAGAATGCACAGGCTATTTCAAATGTGCTGTGACCAAGACCTAAAGTGTGATATATAAATCATTAGGCTTCGAATTAATATGATTTCTTCCAAACAAGAGGAGAAGGATAGGCATGGCTTTATAACTGACTTATAAGGATGCCTACAGAGGTTTTGTTTTTTTGAATGATATCTTACTGATGTCACTACAACTGAGAAGAAGGTACAGGAAATGTTTTCCAACCAATCAGTTGGTCCTCTGTGGTCTGCATGTCGGTTTCCATGTTGCTCTACATAAATAATGTTTGTTATATTATTTTATACTGAATTTTGGCTTTATATTATATCTCTTTGAGCCCATATGGTGCTTTTTCACTCTTGCTTCTAGTTTCTGCTGTTATTACTGTACATGCTGCTGCTATCTACAGTTTTTGATGAATTATTTGACCATATAGTGAAGGAACTTATTTTGTGTATGATTTTGTGTATGATGAATGCTTCTGTATATTAGCTGTATGCTATAACCAAGTTTTTGTGAATTATTGTGCATCATCCACATACCCGTGAAACATGTATGTGGAGTACCTTTTATAATAAATTGACAAAATCTTAAATGGTCACAAACTTTTTTGAATTTCAAGTCTTCTTATTTACAGTACATTCACATTATGGTCATTGTTAACTTTATACATTCACATTAAATGAGCCTCCTCTACTTGCATATGGCTTGATATAAAATTGATGGTGTGCAAATCCAACAGAATATAACTGGGCAGAAAGGGCCGTGTCAGTGATTCACAAAGTCTGGAACTCGACTTCCTAACTCCTTTCTGTGGCTAAAAGGAGCCTTCTGTCAGGCTCATTCAAACCAGATGCGACTGAAAATGTACGTACTGTAGATTGAGTTTAAACACTTCAGATGTATTGTGACGTCTTTGGTAGGTCTCCTTTCAACTGTGTTGCATGGAAAACTGTAAGATAATGCAACCTAACTGTAGCCACACTCCTTCCCTAAAGAAAACCTATTCTAAGAGAAATCTGTAGACTGCCATTCCTGACCCGACAGTTGCCTGACTTCCTCTTGGCTTTAATACTTTCTGAGTTACAGTCCCAGAACAAGCATATTTTTACATTTACGTGCCCCATAGTACTGAAGCCACTGGATCAATATGACAGTCGGACAACTAGCATTTTGATAAAGAGAAGGCATTGCGAATTTCCAAATGTATACTTGCATTACCTCTTTGTGTAAAGGTCTTAAATATTTAATAAGATTAAGTAATAGCATTCCCCTGGTTTAGTTTTACAAAGAAGACCCACTAGCTCAGTGGCCCTTTTACAGATATGGCATAACTATATAAAAACCTCACTCCCAGACTATGAACTTATGGACCTATAAATCTTTCTTGGCACCCAGTCAAAGGGACATATATCATATTTAGAGGGGATGTTTAGACACAAGTGTGCTGCGTGGCGCCTCTCTCCCACTGCTGCTAGCTATACATTTGCTTATAGGAAATGCAATACTTTATAAAATATTTCTCAGTGGGTTTGGATGCTGTAAAGTAAACTGGGGGTATCTAAGGTGCTGGCTTTGGGTTTTGGTGTTGGCAAAGATGATATCCCCCTATGAATTTGCTAGATTCAGAAGTTGCCTCTTAATACATCTAGCTAATACCTCTGTCAACAGTCTACAACAGCTGTTCAAGGGGCCTCTGACCTGAGCTATAGCGTAATCGGAGTTGTTGGTTGCCTGCATGCCCTCGTTCCCGCTGATCCCCACTCCAACGTGTGCGGTCTGGATCATTCCAACATCGTTGGCACCGTCTCCAATGGCCAGGGTGATGGCATTGACATGTTTCTTTACCATGTCTACAATTTCAGATTTCTGCAGTGGAGACACTCTGAAAAGCAGAAGCAAAAAACAAAAAAAAATGTCAGTGAGCTACTGTGAAGTTACAAATTATGCCGGTCTTTCTGACGTGACAGCTGTAAACCAGATTTAGACCTAACCAAACCGCTCTTCTTGGAAAGTGACCTAGTTCAAAACGTAATATGTATTGCAGATGTCAAACAATGTGTTTAAAAGGCAATGATATGAAACAACTGCTCTCCACAAGGGTTTCCCTACCTATCATTCCTCAATCATAGCTATTGTGCTATCATTCCATTTTCTGCTTTTCTGCTTTTTCCAGCAATCGTATACTAAGCAGAACGGGTTTGAGCACTATCCAGCTTTTCAGGCTTCCATGACTTGCTGTCGTTGTGCACTAACAGCTGGAGAGACGCACTTTGACCATGCATCGGATTCAGTGATAAATCTTTATCCTCAGCAATGAGCGTGACTGTTTTGGAGTGTGTAGGCAAGGAAGGCCTAGAGTAGAACTTGAGCTGTTACTGTGATTTAAACTTTTTTATAAGCCTATTTAGGCGTATGATGCAATAGCTAGCACTTAGAATCACTTGCAGAATTGAGTGATAGCGATTCATTGGGAAATTCGTAAGTGACACTTTTCTGTGCATTCCCGAGTGGCTCGGGTTTACCGCTTCTGATACTGAAAGTTAACCCTGAGCCAGACTCAGGAATACCGCCAGGGAGGTTAAAGCAAAGGTTTGATAAAGACAGACTGAGGTCCATGGAAACGTTGACAATAAAATGCTGATGCTTTGACTTATCTCCGCTGTAAGGCATGTGAGTGCCTCCATACCTAATTTAGATTTGTATAGATGTTTCCTGTGGATGAGCACCCGGGCATTAACGTTACAAATATAGTGCAGTGGCTGCCATGGAAATATACAGTGTGTATATACAAATATACACACACACTATATTACCAAATGTATTAGGACACCTCTCCAAATCATTGGATTCAGGTGTTCCGTGAAATTTCCTTGCTACTAAATATTCCACGGTCACCTGTTAGTGGTATTATAACAAAGTGGAAGCAACTGGGAACAACAGCAACTCAGCCACAAAGTGGTAGGCCACGTGAAATGACAGAGCAGATTCAGTGCATGCTGAGGTGCACAGTGTGCAGAAGTCGCCAAATGTCTGCAGAGTCAATAGCGACAGACCTCCAAACTTCGTGTGGCCTTCAGACTGGCACAACAACAGTGCGCAGAGAGCTTCATGGAATGGGTTTCCATGGCCAAGCAGCTGCACCCAAGCCTTACATCACCAAGTGCAATGCAAAGCATTGGATGCAATGGTGTAAAGCACGCCGCCACTGGACTCTAGAGAAGTGGATACATGTTCTCTGGAGTGACGAATCACGCTTCTCTGTCTGGCAATCCGATGGACGTGTCTGGGTTTGGCGGATGCCAGGAGAACGGTACTTGCCTGACTGCATTGTGCCAAGTGTAAAGTTTGGTGGAGGGGGGATTATGGTGTGGGGTTGTTTTTCAGGGGTTGGGCTTGGCCACTTAGTTCCAGTGAAGGGAACTCTTAAGGCATCAGCATACCAAGACATTTTGGACAATTTCATGTTCCACAACTTTCTGGGAATAGTTTGGGGATGGCCCCTTCCTGTTCCAACATGACTGCGCACAAGTGCACAAAGCAAGGTCCATAAAGACATAGATGAGCGAGTTTGGGGTGGAGGAACTTGACTGGCCTGCACAGAGTCCTGACCTCAACCCAATAGTACACCTTTGGGATGAATTAGAGCAGAGACTGCGAGCTCGGACTTCTCGTCCAACATCGGTACCTGACCTCACAAATGCGCTTCTGGAAGAATGGTCAAACATTCCCATAGACACACTCCTAAACCTTGTGGACGCCTTACCATAAGAGTTGAAGCTGTTATAGCTGCAAAGGGTGGGCCAACTCAATATTGAACCCTATGGACTAAGACTGGGATGCCATTAGAGTTCATGTGCATGTAAAGGCAGGCGTGCCAATACTTTTGGTAATATAGTGTATATATGGATAGATAGATAGATAGATAGATAGATAGATAGATAGATAGATAGATATTATAATTTATTTTTATGGAAAATGTACACAACGATAAACCATCTATTTATTATTGCAATTGAATCTTTACTTGAACTAAGAATTTAAGCATTTCATTTGATATAGGATGGATTAAGTTACTTAGTTTGCAAAGTATTCTGGGTTTTTAAAAAAGAAAGCCCAGCACTATTTCTGCAGTTGTTCTGCAGATACAAAATCCAGAAAGATACCATCTCTACACCAAATGTACACATTCATGTAAGACATTTTACATTTCCTTTTAGAAAAGAAACAAAAATGTACTTTTAGTCCTGGATATGACACATAAATAAAATATACATCCAGCAACTTCTGCTAAGTGCTTTGGTATCATATATTGTTAATGTCAATGTTTCTAGAAAACCTGTGCAAAAATGACAAAAGTGGTTTCCATATGTATTGGCTATAAACACTGACACAACATATATAATTGCTACCCAAAGGCTTTGCAATAAAATAAACAATGCTTACAGCACATTATTAAAAAAAACGTTCTTATAAACGTGACTTAAAGGGAAAGTTCCAATGCATCTGGCTGCACAATTACAGGCATATTAAAAAGAAAAGAAGTAAAGCTTTCAAACCAATTTCACACAGTTCCCTCACTTCTCAGGTGTGAAGTATTTGTTTTCCAAGTGTTGTAACACTAACCACACAATGTTACATATAGCGTAGGCCAACATCTGAGCCTCAGCAAGCCACTTGCAACTACTTTATCAAAACCAGCCTGCAACAAATTGACTGGGCTGTGGAATAATTACGACGGAGCCTCTGGAAGTGGAAATGTCATCTTGTAGATTGTGTTATTTTAGAATTCATCTGGAACACATTTTGCAAGCACTGTCTTGGCACACCTGGAGTTAAGCCTGGTCTTACTTGGCAAATCAGTGTATAGCAAGGTATTTATCAATAGGGAATGATGGTCAAACCAGATACACACACAATGGAAGCTAAGTGTTACAAGGCAGGGAAGGCTGTGTGTTACATTATTAGACTTAATAAACTGTGGTGATTTTGATCTGACTGAACCCTGGAACACAAAGATAAAATCAGCCTGGAGGAATGTTCCATAGAGCTTGTTCCGGCAAAGAGCTCTAGTAGCTGCTGTTTTATTTTTAAAAATGTAGTGTGGACTGTATCCTATAGAGCCATCTGTGTTCTAGCCACGAGTCCTTTACTAAATACTCCTGTTGCTTATTTCATTCTTTTTTTTTTACTTTTCCTCTGTTTTCTATCTTGTTAGTTATATTAATTCCCTTTTCCCTTCTCTCCTGTTTGGACCAGCCTACTGTTAGGAGAGCCAGGCTTGCTCTCTACCTTCTCATTCTGCTGCAGCTGCCGCTTCTACACTGAGAGCCACCGCTCTGCCTTCCCAGCTTGACACACACCACCACTCTCATTGGCCATCGGCAGAGCACTTCCATTGACAGTATCTTGAGTGGTAGGCTGCATTTGGTTTGAGCCACCCAGCCTCCTCGTGCCTGATTAGCTGCCATTCTGTTGAACTCTATTTAGGCATCACAAGGGCTATGGACTTTTTAAAGCATTTTCTGCCTAGCTCCTGACTTCTGTCTCTGTTGCCTTGCCTAGTTTCTACTGCTACTGACCCCTGCTTTGGATAATGGATTACTCTGTCTAAATGCTGCCTGCCCTGAACCTTGCTTTGGATAACATATTACTTTCTCTTGGAACGTCGCCAGCCCTGACTTCCTGCCTGGATATTGACCACCTAGCTTTTCCGGGTCACCTGTCATGGTACTTGATCTCACCCTCAGGGGGCTCCTGGCAGGTGTCCTAGTTCTGTGCATATAGTACCCAAGTCCTTGGAACATCCAAGTACCAGCAGGCATATCAGAAGGCTGCTTTAGGTGAAGCCATATCGTCCTTACACTATTTTTGCCAAACCGGGAGCATTTCAGCCTTTGGCCCACTTCCTGTAGGCATAGATGCATCACTGGGTCTTCTCTCAGGATTCAGGAAAGGTAGAGGAGCCAAAATCTTGCAAAGAAAGATGCTCCAGCACTGTGCTGGGTATAAGACAAGTATTTTGGTTTTTTTCTTCTAGTGCTTTTTTTTTACTTAGTGTTTTTTATGCAAAGCAGACTTTGCATTTTCAAGTATATATGTAACAGATACTGCTGCATACCCATTTACCTAAATAATGAATGTAAATAATTAAATTGCCATCCTCATTTGTCCAAAAACTAAATATGAGTGCTGTCTTACCATAAACTATCTCAACAAATAAAGTTTTGTTTTAAAACACCAAAAGCCCACAATATTAGATTCTATCAAGTGTTACCAAACTTCAATATTGTCTAAAAGTATTATATAAAAATATTTATATTTGTTTTTTTGTGTATCATTTTATATAAATTACTTTTAGAGCAGCAACCCACAGCAAATCAAAGTTCATCTCGTACTGGTTATCAGTGTGTGTTAATGTTTTTAAATCTTTAAGGCAGTTAATTCACTAAAAAAAGAAACTCTTCCTGTGTAATTGATTTCTTACCTAAAACATTGTTAAGGGAATGTATAATGGTATAATCATGAATTCCACAAAGCATTCCCTGAAAGCTGTTTTGAAAGTTTGGGAAATGTACAAATATTATTTATGTCGGCATTCTTACTCTAAACTGATCCTGTGTGAGCAATAAATGCCCAGCACGTTATTGTGGCTCACTGTAGCATTGATTGCCTGTTAGAGCCTGAAGATCTCCTTGAGGCAGCTCACAGAGAAAGTGCACGTGCCATTGTGTTTAGGAAATCGGCTCTGGAAAGTGTTCATAGCAAAATGGCTTGTTTTAATTGTGCCTCACAGCAAAAATATTGGTTTTATTGCTGTCCAAAAAACGTGCCTGAAATCTTTCAACTGTTTATACGATGTCTATGAGCGTGAAGCTGTATAATTCACATATACCATATACTCCAATAAAACAAGAGAGAAACCTAAACTGCAGACACAAAGATTTATGACAAATGTGACATCAACACAGAGGTTAATCCAAGGCACATTCTTTTATAAACTAAAGTCAAACTCAAACTTAATTCATAGGACACTTTCACAGCAAAAATAAATGGCCTCACACATATGTCAGCACAAAATGAATTCAAAACTCAAATTGAACCTGTCACATTTGAAGCAAGATCGTGTCTGTTGTAAGGGCAGATTGAAACAATTTAAAAATCACTTTCACTTTTTGAAGGAAAACTCCAATTTTGTTAAGAAATTGGTACAACATATATAATTGCAACACAAGTCATTTTGTAATATAATATTATCAAAAATTACCTTCCCATTACAAGGTCAGTCCACACACAATCGTGACAAACGTGATATCAACACAGAGTTTAATTCAAGGCATATTCTTTTGTAAACCAAAATCATACTTAACTTTTCTGAACCATGGGTGTAGAAGATACACCCCACACAAACCTCAAAGTTCCCAGGGTATCTCCTAGGCCTTTTTGTGTTTTCAAGCCCACTACTAGTAACACCTAGTGCACCAAAAAATGCATGTGAAAACAGAAAAAAAAGATGAACAGGTGTGTCAAACACTCCAGCTCCAGACCGAAGAGACAGGACCTTTCCCTGATTCCCCAAGGGCACAAGACTCCTGACAGGGGCAGAGCACTCTAGTCCACCTAGCCAAAGCCAGGGGGACTCGTATCCTCATGGTTAGCCGAAGCTGATCAATAACTACTGGTTAGGGGGCTCTGCTGAAGAGAGACCACCTGTTGAGGGAGGAGGGAACCTGATGGCCACACATCCTCCCCCTCAACATTAGGGTAGGACCAAAGACCTACACCTTTCAGCCTTGTGGAGTGAAAAAAACACACAAATAAGTGAAAGTGCACAGACCAAAGTGGAGAAAAATAAATAAGTGCCAAAGTGCTTTACAAAGGCTAGGCCTTGCAGTCTTAGCCATACGGCCTAGCCCAAGAGGCGTAGTGCAGAAAGAACAGGTGGTGTTGTGACCTAAAGTGGTTTCACATAATGGAGTTCCAAACCCATAGTGCTACTCCAGCATTCCCAGGGCCCCCAGTGATGTCACTGTGTTGTCTTGGGGAAGGGACCCTGCGGGGCCCCAAAACGGTAGCATTTAGACCTTTGTGATGCAATTCTGCAATAAAATAACTTTGCTTGCATATTGAGATATTGAGTAAGAGATTCAACCTTTCTGGGAAATGGTTTATAGAATAGGAGCACATCTTATTACGGTTCAGGGACTTTTTACACCTGAGATCGCGTTATTGACTATTGTACCGGGTCCAATCAAAGAAACCAAGAAAGGCCTATTTTGATTTTTCTTATTTGCTGCAAGAACAGTAATAGCTAGATATTGGAGGTCCCAAGATACCCCACAAATTAAAGACTGGGTTAAAAAAATTAACTTTTTAAGAAGGGTGGAAGAGTTAGCAGCGCGATCTCAGGATAGGTACCCACAATTTATGGCCACATGGAATCCATGGATAAAGCTTGACATTGGTATTGTGTGCTTACCAGGAACGTGAAGTTTATCTGTATGGCCATCGGGGGAGGGGGGGAGGAGAGAGAGGAGGAGGAGATGACTGTGAAATTTCCTTCTTTTTTTTTTTTATAGTTTTGTTTTTTTATTTGGTTTGGTTTGGTTTAGGGTTGGGAGGGGTTTTGGGTTCTTGTTTTTTTTTTCTTTGTAGCTGAGACCATTAAGGGGAACACTGATAGAAAATTTATGGTCGATGTTCTATGAATATTTTTCTTGTTTTTTTTGTTTGTTGATTTTTACCGGTTTTCTTCCCTTTAGAGTGTCTTAACATGATGTTTATATTGTTATATCCAGAAATAATAAAGAATTATTATACAAAAAAGAGCTATTGGGTGCTGATAACCAATCTTTATAAACCTTTACCTATACATGACATCAGTTAACCATTTTGCTACCATGTTTTTGTTTTTTTTTCTATCTTTTACGCACATGTTTAAATATGCATTTTAGGCCTGAAGATTACCTAAAACCTTCATAACAAGAAGCATTTTCTGAAAGCAGCTATCCCACAGAATAAAATCAGGGCAATTGCAATTTTTGATGATATTAGTGATACTGTAGCAAACCCATATTTTCAGTAAAAAAATACATTCATAAATATTAGCGCAAACACAGTATAAGAAAGCTCATGTATTTAGAGTTAAGAGTAAATGATAGACCATCAATAAATGCTCTCACTCTGTCATGCACTTCGTCATCTAATATGTGTACGGCCCCATTTTCCTTTCCTGTCTTGTTGCTAAGACCTTGATAAGCCCCCTATGTGATAGCATAGGCAAGTAACAGGAGAAATCAGAGAACCAGGAAAATACGGAGTATGCTATAGTGTTAGATTATAATGTACAAAAGATAAGAGGGGAGTTTAAAGAAACACAGGGGCATTTTATTGAAAGACAAAGATACAAGGAAAACAAAACTACCAAATATGCCCAAGATCATATATAGAAGAGCAGCCACTTTGCGAAATAGGTTACTACAAAATGTGGTAGAACCCCCTATAAAGAATGGGGGTCACTTTCTTTGAAGGCTGAGGGTTTTATGCATGTGGTAGATGTCAAGCATGGAACCACGCAAGATCTAATAAAAGAAGAAGAGGCATGTACTGGTAAAACCTATAAGATTGAGGAGTTTACATTGTGTGGCACAAAGGGAGTTTTATATATACTACCATGTGCTTGTGAACTTCAATATATTGGTAGGACCGTGAGAAACTTGGGAGTCAGGATAAGAGAGCATATATACAATCTAGGAAAAGGTTTTAAAAACTATAATGTCTCATATCATTTTTTATTGTATTATAAAAAAAAATCTGAAGGGCTTAGAATTCTGGGCAGTGGAAAAGAATAAGGTAATAATATGAGGACAGAACTGAACCAAAAACATTTGAAATACTGTAGATATATAAGGCAAACACTATGAAGGGAATTACTGGAGCAGACAAAATCTGGAGCAGCTGTGCATGGCAACCAATCATCTTCTCTCTTTCATTTTCAAATCTTAACTGAACAAACTGAAGAGAGAAGCTTAACGGTTGCCATTGGCAACTGCTTCAGATTCTGACTGCCCCAGTTTTGATGAATGCCCCCCTATGTTTCCACATGGTCTAATATTGAATTTTGCATAAATTGTTTTATTAGTAATTATTGATAAGAAATAAACAGAATGGGGGGGATTTATCAAAACTGGAGCAGACAAAATCTGCAACCAATCAGATTCTATCCTCAGTTTGTTCAGTTAAGATTTGAAAATGAAAGTGAGAAGCTGATTGGTTGCCGTGCACAGCTGCTCCATATTTTGTCAGCTCCAGTTTCAATAAATTCCCCTCAATGTGTCCAATGCTGAGTTTTGCAACTACAACATATTGACAAATAGACTGTGCAGGTCTGTCTGTACGGCTTAGGGTATAGGGTTTAATAATAAACCAGGGGAACAATGTTACTGGGTGTATAAAGGTTGTAACAATAAAATAAAGTTGTACTTTGAGTGATAGGTCCTTCTGTACTGAGAATGAAGAGATACAGTTTAGTTTGAATGATTTTAGTGTGTAATTCTGAAACTGTAACGTTATTGCAGATATTGGATACGTTTCTTTGTGTATGTATGTAATTGTATAAGATAATGTATTACATGCAACTGAGCTTGAACAACGCAACGAGGATGTAATTATATTGAATAGGTAGACTACGATTGATTTGTCCCTCTACATTAATAAATGTGGAGGAGAACGAAGGAAGGGAAGTGTTTCTATCTAAATTATTTAGCTTCTTTTAAAAACTATTGTTATAGATTGGGTAATCTAGTGTTAAAGGAGAACAATGGGGTCAGGGCTTTTCCCCATAGTTCTCCTTAGGGTAACGGGAGGACACAAACTAGCATCCTCCCGTTACCCTAAGCTCAGTATACCGCGAGCTACAGCTCGCGGTATGCTGAGACGCCGCAGCCGGAGCGGATCCCGACGTAGATGACGGGATTCGCCCAGCTGCGTGAGTGACAGCTGACTCTGCCTATCTAGAGGCAGAGCCAGCTGTACCCGCTGGCTATCATAGATACATGAAAATACTTTTTAATGTGAGTTTATAGAAACTTTTTAATAAAAATGTTTAATTATTGCGGTTGTACTATGGATATTGTTTTCTTTCTTTCAAGCTGAACTTCATGTGATAGTGCCATACTGTTGTTTGAGAATTGTTGTGGGTGAGGAAGATATGATGTGTTTCCGATAACACACAAGGGCCATTGACCTAATCTTTACTAAGAGAGGGTTCACCGAAAAAGGTGAGGAGTATTCCACTTAAGGGCAGGTTCACACCATTTTCTGGACCAGATCTAGAACATAGTGCATTGCGTTTTTGCCATGATTAGGAAAAAAATTTTAAACATTTTTTTAAATTTTCTTTTGTTTAGCTTAAAATGGTCTTACAGGTGCGTTCCAGTGCGTTCTTGGTGCATTTTGATGCGTTCCAGTGCATTCCAGACCAGAAAAATAGGACAAGCAGTATTTTTCTGGTCTGGTCTAGAACAGACTGCGCTGGTGGAAACAGAGGCCAGAAATAGCATAGGGATACATTGTGATGCATTTTGGGGCCGGAAACAGTCTGGTCTGGTGGTAATCTGGATGTGGTGTGAATGGGCCCTAAGGGTGGGAGCTCCAGAGCATGGGTGAAATATTGAATCACGAGTGTTAATATTAAAGTGAAAGTAAAGAAACGGAGTAGGCTGGAATACATGGATTACACTATAAAATAGACGATAACTGTGATTTTTTTATTTGTATTTGTGATATACTGGGACATGATTTAGGCAATGTTGATTAAATGTGGATTTAATTCTCTGTAATATATTGATAAGATGCAGTGCACATGAATTTCTGAAGGTTATATGGTGTTTATGATTTATGCACTCTCATGCACAAGGCACTGTATGTGAATTTAAGATGTATGTGATGTAAGAAAGCACTACAAGTAATTTGATGTATTCATAAATTTTGATGCCTGACAAAGCATGAGTTAAAGCAAGGCACCAGAACACAAAGGTGTAAATGGGCCCTTAAAAAGCATCTCTAGGCAAAAGAATGAGGATGACAGCAATCATGGGGATTAGGCAAGTAAGCCAACAAGGTGAATGCCATTATGACAATTAGGTGTACTAGGCCCTTAGTATGTTTAGGTGCAACTTTAGGGAAAAAAGGCAATGGGGATTAATAAAAAGTGTCTGGGACAAGTTCTAGATTGTTGATGAATGTAGATTTGTACCATGGATCTTAGATTTTCTAGAATTTAAGAATGTGGTTTTGGTTTTCATAAATCACCTTCTCATAGGGAGGCGTTAGGGTTAAGGTAATACTAGCAATTGCACCATTGTGGGAGGGGATGGATTGATCCACTTAATTGTGATCATTTTGCAGTCCACAAATAAGGTTTCACTTAAGAAAATTCTAGTTTCATGCAGTCAGAACTCTTCATCCAGTATGCCAAATGTACAAATTTCAGGTGCGCACAGCATGGGGATTAGCAACATGGAGGACAATATGTCAACCACTTGAGACCAATATGTGGCTATCACTGGGCAGAGTCAATGTAAGTGAGCAAAATAAAGCTGTGGGTGAGTACATCTCAGGCAATTTGTGGTGGTTGGCTCAATCTTTACACATCCTGCTTATCCCTGCTTAGGTAGAATGACAAAGCATTAGCAGTAAGATGTGATTGTGAGGTTTGCTCCAGGTTGGCAATTATTCTCTATACAATGAATTACCCTTTTACTGGCACAGGTTAGAAAATACTATTTTCTGGCTGGCAGAAAAACACCCTGTTTGTTTTTTTTTACTAGTTTTTAAAAATCAGACAATGAATTCTCAGTTAACACTTTAGTTGGAATTATCTTGTTATGACTTATTTATTATCCTTACATGAATGGATGGGTGGAAGAAGTGCTTTATTTTTAGAGCTCCTTTAATGTGTGCTTACTTTTTCGTACCATTTAGCCGGTTTTGGCCCATAGCCTTTCCTTGTTACATTGCTAAAAAAAAACACATCTGTTTTACTAACACATGCTGCTGTACTAACAAGCAAGCACTGATTAAAGGGAAACATAATTGTTTTTGGGAATCTCCTAATTTGCAGAGTTATTACTAAAGATCAGGAGGAGATTAGAGCGGAAATTAGACATAGAGTACACCTATGTTGCCTTGCGAAGTGATGCATTAATGTAATATGTTGGATTAAAGCAACAATCTTACAGCAGCACATATGGAATTTAAAGAAAACCTGTACTGCTGTAATGTCATATAAACTACCGTAGCAGTTTTACAGCATGTACCATAAAGTATGGTGGTATGGGGGGGATGAGCTGTCAAAGTAAAAGAATGATGTGGCACCTTCTGGTGTCCGCTGTACATTCAGGGCCTTCGTTTATATTTCTTGAGGGTGATAACGGTTTGCTACAGGAGAATGTTGCTACTTACCGTACTTTGTATACAAGCAGTACTGGATTTCTGAGAGTAGGGTAAGAGTTTGCCCTATTTTTCTAGTCAATGGTCCTATGTGTGCTGATGCAGACAGGGAAAATTGGCTATCCAGCCATCCAGGGCAGGAGGGGGGTAGCACAAAACAACTGTTAAAATATACTGCCAGATGCTTGCATGTTATGTCTGATTCTTTGTAGAGCACCCCAGGAGCTCTAAATACTTATGTATAGGACACCTCTAGCACAATATTTGAATGCAGTTCTAGGGTAAGTTTTGTTTTCTCATGGCTGTGATCTTAGTACATCCACCACAGGGTTTGCAGGGAATTTATGGGCAGATGTAGCTGCTTGGCAACTGTACTGCTTCATCCATCTCTATAGACCCTTCCATAAGCTTAATCCCTTCATTAGAAATTTGCTCAATATCTTTGATGCTTTGGTAATGATGTCAGCTTGTACTTGTTCAGCTTGTTCCTGCCAGCGTGATGTGATAGTGAGGACAGGATACAGCACATGTGGAAATCTGAGAAAAATTATAAGTCCCTGCACCAAAAACACCACTGTGTCCAGGGAGGATGTCACATGTTAATGCAATTCATCAACAAAATTTATAGCCATAGAGAACACTTCCAAAGCCTCAGCTCGAAGTTATTTAGCAGATAGGGATTCCTGGCCTGCTCTCAAGAAATGGTCTCATGTGTTTTACATGCTGTAGAAAAGAGGTGTTTTAAAGCAGAACTCCAGCCAAACAGGAAAATACACATTGGAAATAAATACATGCAAACTTCTGTACGTGCCAAGTTATATGTAATTTGTTTTGGACACTTGTGTGATTTATACACTCACACGCTATATAGTAGGAAGGTGCCACCTGTATTCAGAATCTGTAGTCCTGCAGATTTCAGAATTAATTCCCTTCATCCAGCCATCTCGTTGGACAAGAAATGAGCATCAACTCACCAATAAGACCCTAAATTTGCTCTGTCACTGTATAGGTCACTAAGTTTCTCATCTACACACGGTGAGGGGCTCCAAGGTTTATGACATAAGGATAAAACAAACTTGTTGTTTTTACAGAACCATAAAAAGTATTGTTCTGGGTATTGGAGCCTGTGGGGCTTTATAGAGCTTCGGGTGGGGTAAACCCTTCATTAATATGTCCACATCTTACCTGGTAGCCTGACCTCATTATTATTTTCAGCTGTGCGCAGACCCTTATATAGGTTTACTGTTTGGTATACCACTGCTACTACCAGTTATGCCTGTCCCCATGCAATTGCTATATTTCCTGGCACTAAAGATTCCATTTTTTGTCTTTGAAATAAGTAAAGGAGAGGAGAAGCTGTTCACCCCATTATCCATTTACTAAAGCATTCCTCCTGAAAGTGTGGCAGATAGTATCATGGAGAAGTAGCCAGGAAACCTTGTTGGGAAAGGGAAAGGGGAAAGGAAAGGGGTGCCCATTCAGCCCAGCCCTGCCCCAGGGTGTTGTTATACTTTGATGGGATCAAAAAGGACTGCAGATATATACTAAATAATGGCTTTATGCTTTCCTCTTTGTGTATGTTTTTTTGTCCCTGAGAAGTGCACATCATGTAGATTCTTTGTATGACATTTCTGTGGTCATGAAAGTGCTCCAAAAGCAGCTGAATATCACAGTATTACTGCGATGACTACCATGCAAAACTGTCCACTGGAATGACTGCTTATAGTCCGACTTGGAAGCATACTAAAAAGGGTGACAATGGTGCAGTTAAATTGAGTGTGTGTTGTCACCCAATAAAACTGGTAAGATCACCTGGAATTTTTTAAACATATTAAACTTTTTATTTTAAAATAACATGTGCAACAATATATTAGGTTTTAGGGTTGGTTCGCACCACAACTCAATGCGCCGCAATGCACACATTTTCATGCATTGAGGCCTGTTGTGTTAGATAATATGCATTACATCGCGCTGTGATAATACATATCTTTTCTTCACAGAATGCTACCACAATGCGCTGGTGTGAAGGAGCCCTAAGTGTTTGGGTTTAGATACACTTTATGGTTTTTGTAATTAGTGTTGCTTATCCAGAACAGAGAGCACAAGCCAATTGCAGGTTTACAAATCTGTATAATGAAGGATATTTGTCAAAGTTGCTCCAGACAGTTGAAAGGGAGAGTTCAGAAGGCTTATTCATACACAGTGCTTTTCTAGAAAATCAATAAGCCTCTTCCAATAGCTGAACCACCAACTGATTCTTACATCTTCTTCAAGATCACCACTGCGAAATTCCTAGGTCTACCCCTCCACCCCCAGCCATGGAGTCACATCTCCATAATATATTGAAATTCTGGTCTCTCTGCTCGACTCAATGTTCACAAACTGACAAAATAAACTTGATTGGGAATAATGTATTCCTGGTGAACCATGTACATTGCAAGGATTTTATCAACCTTTATTGAAGATTCTTCTTTTTTTTGAAGCCCTGCGAGAATTTTTATCAAACTGACTACTAAGTGGAATGCTTCTTGTGACCCCCTGATCAGGCTCAGTGTTAATAAGAAAAGCAGCAACCTCTGCACCCCTTTTGTCTGAAAATCCCTCTTCTAATGTTTCCCCAACTCCTAGTTGGTACACTACATCTTTTGGATCATGTCTTACCAGCTCTTTGTCTCTAGAGCTGGTAACTTACAACTATTTTATTATTTAATGTATAACGCTGTATAACATGTCACCTTTAAATAAATATATATAAAAAATTGCATTTTAAGCCTACTGATCATGGATCGTCAAACCCATAAAAAGGCAACCTCACTACTCAGTCTAGTAGTATAATTTGTAGATTTGCAATGTTTTGCCGAAATGTTTATTTCTTTAGTTTTGTTTTTTTAACAAAGAATTTATTGAGTTTTTATCATAGCAACAAAGACAAAAACAATACAACAGTACAGGAAGGGCAATGCCCAAATTCATAGGTGTATACAATCAAGATGCGTAAGGCAGGGCCAGTTTTGAATAGGGTGGGAGATGGTTGCAACTAGAGATAAAGCTGGGTTTGGTGTGATCCCATTTAGCCTGAGTTTGCCCAAGCCGGCTCAAAATTCTGACCGCCACTCCCTCCTCCCAATCCAATCAGTGTTGGCAGCTGCCATGGGGGCATTCTCCTCCTCGTTGTGGAGTATATTGATTGTCTCAGAATGAGCCTCCTCACTTGTTACAACTTTTGCGAACAGTAAGTAAGGCTGGCTTCATACTTATGTGTTATTCATGACATTGCAGTGCCAATTTTTGAGAATGGCATACCAACAAACATGTACAGTAGCTGCCAATGTACTAGCAGTACAGCGCACCACAAGGCATATGGCATGTCTTTTTAAAATGATGCAGGTGTGTCTTTTTAATTTAATTTAAGTGGGCTGCTACCTCAGTTAAAATAAATCGGCTGTCTTAACGCAGAGCTCCTTAAACCAAGAAAACCCAAAGTGTGAAGGGGGCCTTAAAGTCACCTGTGTCCTCATTTTCTGTCTTTTTGATAAGTGTTGGACACAAGTGAGAGAAAATCCCTCCACTTCCTATCTATTTGACACATGTCAAACAAAACTGGACAAGTGGGAAAATGTCCTCACAGGGAGTTCTAACTCTGTAAGACCCCGTTCACATATAGCGACATACCTTTGCAGCGGCCGGGATAGCGCGACTTTCAGGGCGACGTTCCAGCGGCGATCCAGCGACGGTAGCGCGACCTTCTCCGTCGGGCTTCATAGAAAGAAAACAAAATCGCGCAAAATCCGCCGAAAAAAGGGTCCGGTAGAAGCGACTTGCGACGAGCGACGCCCGACATGGAGTTAAGACAGCTCCATTGAACAGCATTGGCCGGCGACTTCTCGCGACATCGCGCGGCAAAAATGCGCGATATCGCGGCGGAAATCGTGCGACAAGTCGCTATATGTGAACGGAGCCTAACTGAAAGAGGACATAACTCTTCCCACTCTATCTAAAATGAAATAATGTGTTTTCCATGGAGTAAGGCTTTAAATGTATAGGAACATTTAACAGTAGGAGCAACATCCAGAAAGAAGGAGGGAGAAATACAGAGTGTTTAAATCCTGAAATCCTCAACTTAAAACGAAAACTTTCCTGCAACGCAGATGAGATTCCTTACATGAGAAAGCGCTTAGCTCCCACAAACATATTTTCAAAGTCAACTTAATGTCATCTGACAAAATGTAATGTGAGATTTCATATTACAAATCCCTTAAATGTGAGGGTGAAATTATGAGCAAAGTGCAGCAGCTGTTGGGGATATGCTGGAAATCTGCAGTGGATGCCTTTTAAAAAAATCCAAACCACTTTATACTAAAATGCAAAACCAAAATGAATGTTTAAAAAGGGGAACCTTCAACAATCGATCACGCTAGTATCACTGTCTATGTGCCTCTGATTTCATTATTTCACTGGTTGTTACACCTTCACTTTCCTCTGTTCCTAGGTGTGGTCCCAATGTCTAACCTTTTTGGCCTGAAGGAATCCTTGAAAATGTTTTAGGTCTCGTGCAAACCCCGGAGATAGTTTTCTAATCTACAGCTCATGGTACATTAGCGTGATCAGACAGTTATAGACATAACATTGAAGCAGAACTCCAGCCAAAAATAAGAAGATAAAAATGAAAACTGAATTGGAAGATGAAGAAGCAAAACTAGCTTTTGCAATATTTACCTTCACAGACAAGAGAACACAGACAAGAACAAAAAAAAACAATTATTTAGTAGAGTGGGGGAGGGTTAGTATACCTGTTGGGTTTTAACCAGTTGACATCCACGGTGTTAAACCCCCTTCCCATCCAGGCCATTTTTCAGTATTCAGCGCTGCGGTACTCTGACTGACATTTATTCCGTCATGCAGCGCTGTACTGAAATGAATTTTATACCCTTTTTTGAGGACAGATAGAGTTTTATTTTGGTGGTATTTATTC
>NW_017307213.1:493962-496029 GCF_000935625.1 Nanorana parkeri
GGCCGAAAAAACGAGCACATATAGACGATCGGCGGGCTATGGAGCCGCCGATCGTCTATATGTGAAACACCCGGTAACGGGTGTTTGCATTGGTCGGGTCTTTTCTGCCTGTGCGTGCCCGCTAGGGGGCGCGCGCGAGCAGAATAAAAATGCCGCCTGGAGACGGCAACCCGCCAATGCTGCAGTGCCGTCCGTCTGTTTTTTTACAACGGGCGGACGGCAAGTGGTTAATTGCTGTATATGTCTTCCTGTCTCAGCAATACACACACCTTCTTGTTTATTGTCCTGGTGTCAATGAGACAGGAAACTAGGGGCAATCTCCCGGAAGAGGACACAGACAGCAATAAACACTAAACAGAGATTCTGATTCCTAGCTGCTCTATCGGAAACAAAATTAAAAAAAAGTTTTGTCTGGAGTTTAGCTTAAGTTTCTGTTTTAACTGGAGTGTACCTTTAAAGACGATGAAGAACAAACTTCTCAAGCACAGGTAGTGAAAATGCCAGTCATAGAAGAAGGTGCAATTACTCAAAGAACCAGGTTTCCACTTAGATCAACTCAAAGTAATAACATCACAATGTGGATTTAATGCTGCCATATGAGAGATAGCATTATAGATAGTGGGGTGTTTGTGTGCTAAATTGCAGGAACTCCAGAAATAAAAAGGTAGAAGCTTGAGCTGTCCTTCTACTACACGAAAAACTGTACCCTGCAGAATAGTGCACAAACCTAGAAATCCTTGACACAAACCTGGAGTTAGTGAAATATGGAAACTCCTATTGCAGATCTGGTCTTAATACTTTCAGAGACACAGATTTAGAAGTGTGCAGGAGGTCAGCAGCAGCAAATCAGAACTCCTGGTGGCATACTTGTTCTGGGTCAGTGCCTCAAAAAAGTATTAAACATTATTACAAGGAGGGGTAATCAATGACAGACTCTTACTAGAGGTTTTCTTTAAGGCAACCTGTCTTTAAACAAAAACACCTTAGATTGTCAGCTTCTTGAGGGCAGGGACTGACCTGATTGTACAGTATGTAATGCACTTTTGTAAAACTGACTGTAAAGACTTACCTTTCCTGCTGCCTGTGCCACCAAACTCTGCTCCACTCCAAACATGAGAAACCCTTCTCCGAAGTCTTCTAGAAGTGTAGTCTCTTGGGTCCCCCTAAGCTCTTACGTGTTCCTCCTGCTGATCTCCGCACATCAAGTCAGGTAACACTGAAGTAGAGTTCATTAGGTGGAACCAATGAGGCTTGTAGGGGACCCAGAGTTGCAGAGAACTACAGGAAGTGCCTGTTTCTCTGTGGAATTCAGGGGATAAATTGTGGTTCAATGGCTGATTGTTATTGATTCTGGGGGAAACATCCCAGCACAAACAGGCCAAAGGTGTAATTAAAGCAACTGTGTGCACAAACCTACATGAATGCATACAAAATAACACCTACATAAATACAAACAGAACACCTCCCTTCCCTAACCGACCTCTGCCACAAAACAATATATTTTAGAAGTTGTAGCTTACAGCATCAAAGATTGGAGATGGAACAGTGTAACTTCTGCAACCCATACAACAGCTGTCTATTAGATACATATTGAAAACATATGTACATGTAGGAAACATGAAACAATATTACATGGGGAAACATTCAATACACTTCGAACAAATCACTTTCACCTTGTAACATTTGCACATTTAGACAAGCTGATCAGCTGCATATGTTTGTAAAGCAACACAAGTTGTAAATTGACTTGAGCAATACATAGGTATTTACAACATCCTGTCTCTGTGAAACAGGTTTATATAGCATTGCGTACAAACTATATAAACAAACAATTAAGAAATAAACTTACACTTTGGTAAAAGCTAAAAACTGAGCTTTGAAATGGATGCAGGAATTCCAAACTGCCAGACCTGGAACATTGGATGCGGCAGTGTACCAGCTTAAAATAGTATTCTAGTCAATAATTCTGGGAACACCAGATGGTAAGTGATTCTAATACTCAGAAGTACCTGTAGGGATCCTGCAAAGTCACAGCAAACCTATCCACCATATGGTTGTATTCAATTA
>NW_017307213.1:496131-498236 GCF_000935625.1 Nanorana parkeri
AGACTTTCTTGCACCATCTCTGCCTCGTGGCCTGCTGAATGTTTTAACCCACCAGTCGCTGTTCTTACTTCTCCCTTTACATTCCGTATAATATGACATACATTAAAAACACAACAAAAAACCCATTACAATGAAAGCAGGGTATGTGCAGACCTCTCACCTAAGATCAGACCAACCTGTGATCTCTCTATTGCAGCCTTGGAGAGAATCCATCACCTGTGGTTTTAGAGCCCATTTATACCTTTGCATGCGTTAAATGCATGCATAAATGTGCACACAAAATAATGCACATGGACTGTTTTTGCGCAGCACACCACACGGTACAGAACATTTACATCCCTATGTGTGTAAAACAGGTACATTTGCTCTTACCTGTATATGTGCACTGTGGTGTTCCTTAGCATGGGTGCATTTGTTTTACTGTATATAAGCGTTTGAATGCCAATAAGAATGCATATACATTCCATTCGAAGGCATTGCAGCAATGTGCACTGATTTGTGGGGTTTAATGTGCATTAAGGCAAGCAAAAAGAATGCAGCATAGCTTTCCACAGGATATATAAGTGAGGAAGGGGAGTGCAGGGAGGGATGGACAGTTGGGTTTTATTAGATTATTTTCTGCTTTAGGTCTTCTACTAGGGAAAGTAAGCCATACCCAAAGCTGACTTTGGTCAAACCAAATCCATTTCTGAATCTTTTTTTTTTTTACTGCCAAAACCTTTTTACACAAAGAGCCCACATTTAAAATTACCCATTAAAAGTCATAATACAAGTGTGCGTGATATCTTCATTAATATGACAGTTTTGGGCTTTCACAATGCCTTTTTTAGTGGTGGAAAGTCCAAGCATTCTCCCACTCACAGTACATCCAAAGAAGCCAAGTGACCTGGGGCCAAGCTGGCTGCTAAAATGACAGGATTCATAAAAACTTCACTAAGATTATTGCCAAGGTTAGGTTTCCTAAATTATGTCAGTGCTGCAATGCAATCCCTTGTAACCACAGACCAATATGTAACTCTGTTACTATGCAGAAAACCACTCAGCTCCCAACCACAGGAACATTACATGGATGCTCAACATAACCTCTAAACTGCTGGAGAGCAATCTAAAGGTGCTCTACTGAGAACTGATAATCTTCAATTCCCATACATGTGAAGCAGTTAAAAAACAATAAATGACTACTTAGCGATGAAAATAAAAATGAACTGTTATGTTGCGTCTCAAAATGAGCTGATATATTTACGGCAGTTTGCAGGCCTAGTGTCATCATTTTACAGGCAGTCCACAGGTTACGAACAAGATAGGGACTGCAGGTTTGTTCTTAAGTTGAATTTGTATGCAAGCTGGGACAGGTACATTTTTTAAGTGTAACTCCAGGATAGCATAAGGAAGTGTTAACCCCCTGTAAAGTTTGTTTTGCTGTGTACCTCTGTACGCACACCGGCGTGCACACCGGCACGTTCGGCATTTGTCTCCCGAGCATGCCACAAACCAGCCGAAATTTTCGGCTGGATTTTGAACATGCTCCTTAGACAAAAGACGCGCGACCGTACAGTAAAAATGGTCGCACGCCTTCCATACACTGCACGATTCTCGTATGATCGCGGGATTTCCCGCAATTCCCTTATGAGAATCGTGCAGTGTATGGGCACCTTTCAGAAGATCTCACCTCACTTTCTGTGCCTGTGACAATTTGATTTGGAAAATTTTGGGTTGTCGTGGAAACAAGGATTGGTAATAAAATTTCAGTGGAAACACCTTTTTCCCATGATCACTCTTAGGCTGAGTTCACACCTGAGCGTTTTATTTATGCTCGTTTTTCAGCTCATTTTTTTCACGTTTTTTCGTTCGGGTTTTGGTTTCGTTTCGTTTGGGTTTTTCCCTTTTATTTTCTCTATTTTACAAAAACATTTTTAAAAATTTTTTCACTTTTAAACTTCCCGCCGGCTCCGCCCCCCTGCGATGCGGCCGCTCGCAAGGTACGGAACCCAGAAGTCGGCAGCCGCCGAAGACACAGCGGGGATCGCGGACAAGGTAAGACCTGTACGCTGTATTCCCGAGTGTGGCTCGGGGTTACCGCTTTGTTAACCCCGATCCACACTCGG
>NW_017307213.1:499252-503213 GCF_000935625.1 Nanorana parkeri
GGCTCGGGGTTACCGCTTTGTTAACCCCGATCCACACTCGGAAATACCAATGGAAACGCGCGGCAAAACGCCTCAAAGAAGCTCCTGTACTTCTTTGGGCGTAGGAGGGAACCATACCCCTAGGCAATCATTGGTTTTCACACGTTGAGCGTATTACAGCGGGTAAGAACGTGCTGTAAAACGCCCAGGTGTGAACCAGGCCTTACAGGAGTGATTTTCCCTTCCTAGGGGTAGATTTCCTTTCACTTCCTGTTGTCTCAAGGACAGGAAGTGAGATTAAATCTTTCTAATGAGGATACATACAGCAGAAAAAACCTCACAGTAACCCGGAAGAAGAGGTGGGCACCCCTCGTCTGCATTTCTAACAAGTAACTTCCTCTAATGTACGTGCAGTAGTACAAACCAGACCCAAATAGGTGGGAACTCGTCAGCACGAGCACAGTAGCATTACAACTACCCCTGCAGTACAGTAATAGCCTCTGTTTGTAACTGGGAGTCATATGTAAGTCAGATGTATGTAACTCAGGGACTGCCTGTAATAGTCCAGCTCTACAAACAGTAGGAGCCAGCAGCTATACAATTAATCAGGGATATTGTCATGGGGGGAGAGGGAGCCATTTTATAATTCCAATGCTGTATAAAGGAGGACATGCCAGAAACGCTTTTTATGTATTTGCTTGTTGATTATAATGCAAGGAGAATGGAGGCTGGGAATATGCATATCTACTGGGATGCCAGGAATGCTTCATTTAATATATCTCAGTATATGCAACAGACAGCTTTTTCAGCCATTAGACAGAAAATGAGGACTGGTAGAATCATTGACTGCATGGCGTTTGCATGTTCTTCCTGTGCTTGTGTTGGTTTCTTCCAGATACTCTGGTTTCCTCCCACACTCCAAATACATGCTGGTAGATTACTTGGCCCTAATATGAGTGTGCAAACTGGCTATGCACACGTGATATCACATTCTGCATGATGGTCCAAATAAGAAGGTTGATGAAAACCTTACAACCTACCTACCTAAAATATTTGCCAAGAAAATTCTATGGAAAAGGCTCTCAAGACTATCCGATATGGTGCCCAGATTGCTGGTCCATAGAATTGCTGACAATATACAATATTGCAATATAACTCTCACACTCACAAAGGTGTATGGAAATACAGCACAAAAATCATATCAATGTGAATTGAGGCTTCCATGCTACTCTGGATGCCAATAACCCAATACAAAATCCCTGGTCGCTGCCTTAATTGTGCATAGCTGATATGTTTCAAAGGCAAACCCTCTTTCTGACATATTGCATGAGGCCAGAACATTTTCTGCTTGTTTTATAGTGTTGCCTAAAGATTTCCCAGTATGGCTGCAAGGCCATTAATGTCATCTTGTATTCCACAGTCCTAAAGGATTATTTAAATGAATCTTGGATTTTAGTAACTTTCCAGTTGGACTGTATCCTGTCAACACTTGAGCAATGACAGTTTGTATGTATGTGTGTAGGTAGTAGTGTTCTTCTAATGATTAGTGCTGCTATCAGTTGGGTTTTTCATTATTAGCTTATGATCTGGTAAGAGATACTATGCATTGAAGAACAAAAAGCTCTATAAAAAGCTAGTAAGCTCTATGCTTGCAGGGATTAGTCTAGAAAGAGTCCAGTATACATTCGGGCAGTATCTATGTCATAATCAGGGAGGACCCAGGCTGTAGTAGTATGGAGAATTAGGGAAGAAGGTACCATGGATTTCAGATACAGGCTGAAGGTGGTTCTATATGGACTGATTATCAACCAAGAATGGGGGGTTTGTTCCCTCTCTGGTTGTGTACCGACCATCTAAAATGTTTAAGGCCATTGGTATTTACAGGCTGGATATCGAATGGTCAGGATAAATCGCAAGGTTGATTAAGAATCTAACTTGTCATACCGTTTTTTTATGGTGCTGAACCCCTTCAGTGGACAAATCTATTTCAGATTGGCCCATCTATTGCCAAAAAAGTGTAGGCAGATGTATTCAAAAACTTAATGTGCAGCAATCTGATGAAATATCAATCACCTTCAATCTGATAAGAAAACATAACCATTGCATGCCATACTGCCATACTAAATAGGCCTGCTTATCTATAAAGTATATGAGAAGCCCAGACTTTGTTTTGTTTTGGTTAAAGTAGGACATTTTGTTTCCTGTCTGTGTCCCATTGGAGATAATTCCCTTCACTTCCTATCATGTAGACACAAAAGGAAGAGACTGAAATCTCTTAAAAAGTGAACCAGTGTCCCTTTGGAAGATGTGCCCCTTTATTCCTGTTATGGCAACAACTGTATTTTCATTCAATTTTAGTCCTATTGACAATGGTCACCATGAAACAATAGAGAAGCTGGATCTCCCCAGTGAGGGCACAGATAGCAAAAAACACTTGACAGGAGTTCTAACCCTTCCACGTTCTATCCAAAAGGAAACAAATTGGCCTCAGATACACCTTAATCTTCTTTTACACCAGGTAAAAATCTCCACTTTCCCTTCCTCAAGTCAGTTCTACAGTCATCACTTGTTAAGCACAGAATCCATGCACATTGGTTTCCACTTGGCATTTTATCAAAAGACTGAAAAGACATGGGAATCCTTTAAGCCCACTTGTCCCATACAAATTACATGAACCGTGTGCATGGATACACCTAATGAACATCCTAATCCTTTCAGCCAGAGAAAGATATTGTACATAAACTATAAGTCCTGTGTCTACCAAAGGTTTAGTCAGAAACCGTATTTTTAGTATGCCTGCTGCATATTTACTAATATATTGAAGACGTTCATGATTGCAACATAATGTATCTGGATCAGAGAAGGCTGTAATACCCTACCTGCCTCAATTATACAGCTGCGTCCATTATCTGGGTCTACTACAGAATTCCATTTACTGTAGTTCAGTGAAAGATGTTTTCTGATATGTCTCACCAGAAGCCCCATTGAACATTTGCATGACATAAGCCATAGTATAGAAGACCCTCTCTACATAACCTTTTATGTAGCAGCCAGGGGAAGAGCGAAGGGGAATACTATAAAGCGTCACTTGAGTGACAGTACTGAATCTGTTGGTGCTGGTGACATCACATCCAAAATGGCAGTGCCCAGCAGCAGACCACCTAAGGGAGACTTTCACAGATAAGTAACATGCATAGACTACATTAAATGCACATACATTTGAATGTGAAGCTTGCTGTTGAAATTAATTGGCTGGCAAGGTTACATAGTTACATAGTTAGTCAGGTTTAAAAAAAGGCACATGTCCATCGATTTCAACCTGTATGTCTGCTATAAACTAACAGAATATTTTTTTTTTACTTTGAAAACTATATCAAGTATTTTATACCTTGCTGACCTCATGTTTACCACAATTACTGTACATTACCAAATTTAGTCATGACAGGCTATAGGCAGTTTCCCTAATGTAAAACTCTGTCATTATGAGCCATATACAGTAGGGTAAATCCCAGATAAATTAAAATAGACCAGGGGCCATTAAGTGAGAACAGTCTGTGTAGCCAGGTTCAGAAGATGTCAGGATGAAAATGAGTGCCAGAGTGGTAGTCCGTGTTCCAGTTTAGTAGCTAAATGTTCACATTTGACTAAAGTGTACTATTAAGCTGCTTTGATGCAAAGATGATCTTCCACGGGTTATTTTTTTATTTTAATTCATCCTAATTTTCTGAACTACATGCTGGCTGGAAAAAGGACCTCAACAAAGACCCAACAGTAGCTTCCATGGGTTATTTTTTAATTTTAATTCATCCTAATTTTCTGAACTACATGCTGACCAGAAAAAGGACCTCAACAAAGACCCAACAGCAGCTAGTGAAAGATCACATGGCCCATTCCATATCATGAACATTTATTTGGTACTGTTCGAATATATGTCTGGATTTATTCATCTGTTTTCTTGTACCAGTGACACCTGCCCTGCCCC
>NW_017307213.1:503364-542221 GCF_000935625.1 Nanorana parkeri
CCCCCCGTTTTCTTGTACTGAACAAAATGAAAGTAGTCCTCACTTTTACCCACTCTATCAAAAAGCTAAAAAAAAAAAGTACTTATAGTAACTAGTAAAGTACTTATAATAACCAACTGATCCAGTCCTGCCTGGCTTCAGTAAAATGAATTTTCGATGGACTACAATAGGTCACTGTTATCTGCATTTAGGTTTTGCCCTTTGGACTGTTCAATTAATAAGCTTGTTACTGTTGATGGGGTACTATAGTTCTAAACAGTCAGACACATGTGGAACACGTGTGTTAAAATATATCTAAAGCCAATATGTTTCTTTGGATAGAGTAGGGAAGGGTTAGCTCCTCCATCAGGTTTTTATAACCATCTATTTCCCCTTGCGGAAGACCACCCTTACTATTTGTCCTACTGACCACTGTCATTGTAAGGGGAACTCAAATAATGTATGGAGGTAATCTTTCAGGAGACACCTGTTTCTATGGCAACTGCTTAAGAGGGGATTTTCCTTGCATCTGGAAAAAATCCTCTCACTTCCTGTTTTGTTTTCAGGACAAAAAAAACTCTCTCCAAACTACAGCAAGAAAAAAACTTTCTAAGACCAAAAAAACTAAATGTTTTGACTTTATATATTTAAGAAAAAGAAAACTATTTTTGCTATTCAGAATATCATATTATGCTGCCACAATGTAGCAGGTTCTTTTTTTTGCCTTATGTTAAAGATACACTAAACTCAGGAGTTAAATCCTAATGCATTCAAGTTCCTTAACAATTAAAAAAACAAAATTGTACATTATTGTGCATCACTTTGCAGTAGATCATCAAATAATTTCTGAATTGGTGCTAACACTGTCCTTCCTTCTGGAGGGTGTCACTTTGCTTCCCCATGGTGCCTGTGTACTGTATGTTGTAAAGTGACTACTGCTTCAAGCTCGCTCCTGTGATGGGATTGCCATGTTTAGTTTACCAATTTGCATTGAGATTGTACTCCATAACAGGAGTGAGCTTGGAGCGGTGACTACTTTTCAACACACACAGGGGCCATGGGGAACAAAAGTAGCCCCCCTCCAGAAGGAAGGACAGTGTCAGCACCAATTCAGAGATGATTTAAGGATCTACAGCTGAATGATACACAAATAAGATACATTTTTGTTAATAGCTGAGGTACTTGAAGGCATTTTAAGATTTAACTCCTGAGTTTAGCGTCACTTTACGATGAAGTGGACAGCGTGGGAACAAGCACCACATATTTGTTTAGACATCTTGGTCCTGACTGCATAACAACTGTGTACCCACTGCAAGGAGAAAAGGTAAATGTGCAGCTTTATTTAAACAGATGTTCTTTAATAATAAATGTTCTTTAGACTGGCGTTCTTCTTGGTACATTCAGTACAACACTCCAAAAAAAACTGGACATATGACATGCCTTTTATGAAATTCTTATAAAGCCAAAACATTTCTCTTTCTTGGGTATCCATTTAAGTGATTACTTCACCGGGAAGACTAAAATAAAATCCAGCCAAACCACCACTGTACAGGACCACATCTTTACAAATGCCCCGGGTACCCCTTGGCCATAACTAGTCACTTCATATGCCCGAGTGTTTATTAAAAAAAAAGTTCTCTCCAGCTAAGAAGGAGCTATTCACCTTATACAAACATTATTTTGGATTCCAGCTGAACTGAACTGAAACTAAAGTACTTTAGCCATTAAAGTATACATTAACCTTTACCATTCCTGGCAATCCCCTGTCACTCTACATACGCTCTGTCAACCATCCAAGTTTCAAAGTAAACAAGATATTTAAGTTCTCTCTAATTTTATCTGGAGTACATTAGGTGCTGCACCCATGTCTAACTGTAATTTAACTGTTATCTTGGGATAAATGAAAGTTTTTCCACATTTTTTTTATCAAAGAGAAACTCCCAAAAAGGTTTGCCAACTTTTTTTTTTTTTTTACGGAGCAGCTCAAATGAGTACAGAAAGCTTGAAAAATTTTGGACACATCACCGTTACAATATCTATTAAGATTGAATATTTTATATTTATCTATTTTGTAGCAACAATAATTGTGTATTAGTAACATTTTCAGAAAAGTATTATGTATTTACAAGTATATTAAGTATAACAGGAGCAATGCTAAGAGAGAGCAGCACAATATACAGAGGAAGATCCAGTAACTGGAAGGCAACTAAAATATAAATATTCAAGAATGCATCAAATGAACACGAGGCTAGAACACTGTGGTTTGCTTCTACTTCAAAACTTACTTTTTTCCGTTTCTTTTTTACAACTATTTGTTTTCTTTTACTGACTTTTTGGACAGCCCGAATAAGCTTGCAATTTTTACAGATGGTCAATACATTTCTGGACGATATCATCTGTGCTCAACATAGTAATTTAATACATAATTTCTGAACTATCCCTTAACAACGAATTGCCTGGAAACCACAGGATTACTGAACCTTGAAAAACTGATCTTCCCTATTGCAACTAATGGGTTCTCCCTTTCAGAGTACCCGAACCAGGAATGCAGTTGATTAGAACTGATTGGCTCCAGTCACTGTTTGACCAAGAATTTTCAGACAAGCTCTTCCGACAAAGGTTGATTGAAAAATATGACTTTTCAGCCAAGATTGGAACACTGTATGGCCCCTTTCAAACTGTTTGATCAGGAGGGGATCCATGCACGGATCCCCTGCTGATAGGAAAGGATATCACAGTTGTGACATCCATGTCCATCCAGTTTTCTCCTCCATCTTGTGATGGAGGGAAAAAACCTAAAATGACCAGGCCCATGTTAGTCTATGGGGAGTTGGATGTAAACGGACATGTTTACATCATATTGCCTACGATCTGGCACAGTCAGGTCCTTTGAGAACTCTGATCCGTTTGTTTTCCAAACCCGGCCGTAGTCGTGGGTAACCGGATAGAAAAAGATGCCTGTGCATTTAGATCTGGCTGCCCATAGAGTAACATTGGGCTTCCGATCAGGTCTGGATGAAAAACTGACAGGCGTACCTGATCGGAAAGCCTGTGTGAAAGGGGCCTATTTCCAGCTCAAGGGTAACAATGATAGTTACAACTGTAGACATCAACAAGCAAGGCTACTTTTGTTTAAAGAGACATTGTCACTTTGCCCATTTATTGCTCCCCCCTTAGCATCCAACTCCAGCTGACACAGGATTTTAGAGCTGGCTGCAACAGGAGAAGGAGTGGTGGAGTGCTGGCAAGGTATTAGTGGGTCTGGGCCCCATTGCAAAAACACTTTGCAGCTGCAGATGCCCACTGTAAGTGCCATTTCATTCACAACTGACCTGTCTAATACTACTTCAAGATTAAATTTGCCTGAGTCTAAGAGAATAGCTATAATTTGAAAAAGTTGCTTCCTTGCACTATCACTACTGCTTAGCATTGCTTCTTTCTGACAGTAAATAATTATTCTGAAACTCCACTAGATATGATCCCTATTTACTTTGCTGTATTTTGACTTGTAAATTGAGATATAAGACAGGTAGCGGCTTGGCAGTCCCAATTTTACATGACGCCAGGCACCCTTCATGTATGTTCTACGGTATGTTCTGGCAGCATGTGAGATCATAGCCCCTCTGGGAAGCATCTTGGCTGGTTCCCCATAAGAGATTGAGATCATTCTTTATAAATCCCATTATTTATCTTTTAAGATTTCCATTCTGTAGTGAGGAAACCTTTGAAATTAAATGAATTTGAGATTACTGTTGGGATCTCATGCTTCTGAAATTACCTACATCTGTTTTTACACTCACAAAGGCAGACCAGAGGATAACAAGGAGCAACAATTTTATTTAACAATTTTTTTTTAATGCTTTATATACTATACCATAAAGATTGTGGTTAACTAACACAAGTAAAATGGTGGAAAGTCAGTATATATCCTAATTCTTCCAGGGGTACAGCTTCCTGGCAAAAAAAAATTTCCACGCATTTTTCTAAGGGCTGACCATGTGAATTTCTGTAAATGACTAGAGGTTATTTTCAGGTTCTTCAGTTGGGTGCTTTGGGACTATTAAAAGGTTTAGCTCAGTCAGAAAAAACATGATTTTTGATTGGTTGCTCGGGGACAGTGCACTTTCCACATCTTTTGTTCATCTAAAAATATAACTTCAAAACATCCCCAAGAAATGTTTCTACCTTTCAGTCACATGACAAATAGCTGCAAAGGGTTGCCTTCTTCTGCCCTCTGATGCCAAAGTGTTGATCATATAGTTTGATGTTAGTTCTTATGTTGGGCAGAGCCACTAATGTTATTGAGACCGGGCAACCAGCAGAAAGCTTTCTGCAACCTCCTACAAGCCTTCTGGAGAACTCAGAACTGTTAAACTTAGGGCCATTCACACCAAGGCATTGTGTTAAACACACAGTACCGCAATACCAGCCGCTGTTCTGGTATTGTGGTACCATGCATTGAGCTGCAATGTACGGCCCACCGGGAGGTGCGTTGGGGTGCCATTCAAATGAATTGCAGCACAATAGCCCTAGTGCACGGTGTCTAACGCTAGGTGCACTGTGCAATAGCATGTGTTAAATGTATAGTATTGTTTGTTTAACGCAACGTCATGCTGTGAACGGGTCCTTAAAGTGGAATTAGGGAGAAAATAATAAAATTACATATGATGCATTCTGTCACTAGCATTACCACAGCAGTCCCCCCCCCCCCCCCGCCTATCCCCGGGGGAAAATGCTGCTATGCAGCGCAATTGCTTCGTGTTGTTACCCTGTGGACAGCGTAGTTTTAAATGGACTTAAGGCAACAGACAAATCAAAGCCTAACTCCAGCTATATAGCTTTTAGGGCTCATGTTGGCGGGCGTTCTATTGAAATGCTGCATGTGCATTCAAATGTAAATACAGGCGTCTGAATGAAGAACACAACATTGGACAAGAAAAGGCTGCATCTGACCTGCTTTGCCTGAAGTTCAAATGCATCTAAATAGGACGTGCTGCCTTTAACTAAATGCAGCGCAATATAAAGCAGGTCAAAGGCAGCTTCTGAACTGCAATGTCTACTGCTCAATTAAAGTAAATGGGATTTTGCTCTCCTGCATTTGACATGCATTTCAAATGCATGTTAAAACACAGGAAAACAATATTATGAGCCCTTAAGGTGAAACTGTAACCACTGTAACCACAAAAACTAAAGCAGCTTAAATGCATTGTCATACAGATTTATAATTTCTACAAGTTAAAAGCAGCATAGCAGCTGCCATTAGTAAATTAAAAAACAGATCCTCTATTGCACATGTGAACTCAGTATCTCCCTAAGATGCCGGAATGAAGACTTCCGCTGTTAGCCTGACATCACAACATTTCTACCGGCTGAGTATTAGCATAATAGCTACAGAAGTAGCTTGTGCCAATGATGCTTTGTTGGTTAGCTTTCAATGTGGAGGTGGAGGAGATTGCCACGTGAGTCGGATTGGGGATGTGCAAAATTCCACCAGGAAGTGAGGAAAAGATGGCTCTGGCGTTACTGTGCCACGTGAGTAAGATAACTGGTTTTCCTGGTTACTGTTCCACTTTGAGCAGGTAGAGCAACAATAGTTTTTTTCTTTTGGAAATAATATTTAGGCCTCATTCACACTGGGGCAGGAATGCCAGATCTATTTAGATGCGGCCACTGTACCTGTTCAAATTAATGACCAGGTAACGGCAACAGCACCTGTCGGTGGCAGTCTGCATGTAATCGTATGTGATACAATTACATGCTGTTTGGAATAGATGACTGTCGCTGGACAACGGTCGTGCATCCAGGAACAGTGATCTATTCCAAACCGCATGAGATATTTTTTTTTTTTGTTGACACACGTCAACAAAAAACAGCCAATGCATTTCAGAACCAAATATATTCTACCTTCATCAGGGCTAAGAATGGGATAAGGATTTAATTAGACTCAAAAGATACTACAACCAAATGGATAACTATGTGATTTGATAAAAAGATCTCCTTTAGGGCTGGAATTGTTGTGAACGAATAAAGACACTTTTGAAAGCTTTCATTTTTTGGTTTGGTGTCCTTTATTTCTGAACATTGAGTCACTTCTGGTTACCTAACAAGAGAGGCCGATTTTGTTTGGGAGCTGCCTTAACAGTGCCAGTGAGCTTATTTGCGAACTTTCCTGCATCTGGATGATTTGAGGGAACACAGAAACGGCAATGCCTCTTAAATGTGTTACTTTGGTGTTAATGTTAGTTCCAGTTTTACTGCAGAACTGAAAGATCGGGTCTCCTGGCCTTCCAACCAGGGCAGTGCTGTGTGGCAGAGTTGTGTACACCTCAGGACTGGATGGACAGAAATACAAATCCTTTGGCAGGGAACACAGCCCCCTCATCAGTGTATTTAGCTATTTGGGTTCAGGTTTAAAAGGTAATTCACCTTTCCCAGGCGAATTTGGGAAAAGGAAATCACCCACACTAATCTGGCCCCTCTCCCCCCTCCTGCTGCTCGTACCTGTCAACAATCGCTCCGTCCCTCCACTGCAGATTGGTGGGGGTAATTCTATTTTCTCAAATTCGCCTGGGAAAGTGGAATTACCCTTTAAATGTTTGTTTGTAAAACAAGTATTTTCTATAAATAGCAAAAAACAAATCTACAAAGAAACTTAAACAATAAATAAAACCGATTTATAACTATTGTAGTTTCTTTTTAATGAACAGAGCATTTTAATGAACAGACTTCAGTAAGCCAAGTCATGTAAACAAGCAGGACGGGAATGCTTTGTGCAAGCTAAAGGAAATATCTTTTGGCAGTTGTATCATTTTTTTATATCCAAATGTGATGTAATATCTACTGCCAGCTTTGTGTGAATAGGTGTGTATAAAAAGTTGAACTTGATGGCCCTGTGACTTTTAAAATCTTGTTAGCTCTATAACCAGTAATGTAAAAAAGATGTCAATAAATAAGTAACTGTCACAATCTGGGCAACGCTGGATTCACTGGTGCCCATCCCAGATAACCTCAAAGTGGCTTGGCTGCTACCCATAACTGAAAATGAATTATCCCTGTCCAGTTTAGCTGAACACATAAGAAGGTATTACATTCAATCGTTGTAAAGAAACATTTGTACCCAGCAAGGATTAACTTTCATTAGCTCGTGCAACAAAGTACCACTTAATGAAATCGGGCGCAAACAAAACCGAATGTTCTGCTGTTTTTATCTTGTACAAAACTTGTAATAATCTTCCTGATGGTATACTTTATTCCTGCTCTCATGTTGAGCGAGGTATTATTTGTCTTTTCACAATACCGCTTGACATCAATTATCCGCTGATAGCCTTTTGTCTGTTGTAACAGGTATATCTCGCCATCGCTAATCCTGTTTGAAAGGTTTCTTGGCAAACGGTTTACGCTATAATGTTCCATTGCCAATACAGGCGACATATTTACACATTTTCAACAGTCTGTACTGCACCTTTTCAGATAATCTCCTGAGAATGTGCTGATGTTCTGGGCTAATTCTTTTGCGCACACACACACAAAGCACTGAATACAAGAGTTGGCTTGAGAAGGCGGCATCGAAAAACAAGGAGATTCCACAGATCTGCTCACACTGACAGGCTATGTATATAGATTTATAAACAGTATGGCACAGGCTGAATAAATAGACCATGCACAGCCTGATATTCTGCCAATGAAGCAGCTGATTCTATCATCGCAATAGTAGCAATTAATCACATTAAACTGTGGGATCATTAGCAATAAATTGCCCCTACATGCTACATGCCATGGTTCTGTATATTTAGCGACTGACCACTAATCACTAACAACTAAAGGCAGGCAAATTTAGTAGCACATTAAAAGAATTGCTTGTGTGTACCCAGACTAACAGTTTTGCCTCTTAAGCTGCAAAGGCAGCTAATGTAATTATCTATTCTTCTAAAAAAGAATACTTTGTCGTTTGTGGCAACCCTGATTTGAAGCCCATTCCCACATTTGCACTGTTATTTAAAAAAAAAACATATGCCAGCAATTTACACCAAGTGTGCATGAAGCCAGCATATGTAGATGATGCATATGAACACAGAAACATTTTTTGTTAGCTTTCCTCTTCATATCCGCATGGAAATTGTGTCTATATATCCCCCCCTCTGGACAGTGTATTGTGTGTAAAGGCAGAGCTGGTGTTTACTGATCATGTTACAATGGGTGACAGGGAGGGGGCAGCTCATTATAGTCTGACACCCTGGTGTCAAACTGATTTGTCTGTGGAGAAAATTTAGCATTTTTAGGCTTCAGGCCTAATAAAACCTTCATGAAGAAAGCCTGCAATGTGAGTCATGAAAATGTGGACAGGTATACATCATGACTGCACCACACAGGTGCTTACTTAGTGGCCTCCTGCATTGGCTACATCCCAGCTGACAAAAATCTGGTTATGGACTGCCCGTGTCCGTGCACTAACGTCCCAAAGACTTAAATGGGGCATTGTTCTTGCAGTACAGGTACTTCCCATTCAAGTCTACTGGACCTTACCTTAGCAGGTAGCCTGACTCTAGATTTCTACAGTCTGGGATGTAGACAAAGCGGTCACACTTACCTGTGCCATGTTTTCATGTCGGGTTTTTCTCTCTGTCCGAGGTGCTCGGCTGCCCCAAATATCCCCAAAACCTACGTTCCAGTGAATACGCCTCCTGACCATGACAACAGCTGGAGGCCACTAGTGTTGGAGGAGCACTTGCATGGGGACGGTTCATCTTAAGATAATTCAGGAAGCCAGGCTGGGTGGAGGGTGCTTAATTCATGAACTTGTCTTTTCATACTTACCTGTCCCTCTGGCCATGCCACTGTTCTCCTCTGTATTCCAGACACCACTGCCTGAAGAATCTTCTGCATCCGACATTTCCTGTGTCCAATGCCTGGTCCCCTGCTGCGCTTCCATTTACTGGGTCTTACAAGTAAGCATTAAAAGAGTTCCATTTCATCCAGCTTTCTTTAATTGTTGTTATGTGATGACATGGTCTCTTTATTGGAAATGGGATTATGGACCATTCATTTAAACTTCCTCAAGCACTTTACACATATGGCTTTTTCTTCTATATTTGCAGACTACATGAGTGATTTCCCAGTGGCAGATAAGCACTCCTCATACACACACAATCCGGTAGTTTTTCAGTTACAGGTGTACCATTATTCGGAGGTTTTGGATTACAATGGCATGCATTTAAATGACACTGTTCTGAAATCCAGTACGAGTGAAGCTGTCACAATCTGTCTCCAGAGGATTTGGATGATGCGCCCTGTGCTCATCCCTGAATATTTAGTATAGTATAGAAAGTAACCCTCAGGTCATTATTCATCTCTTGTATCCTCCAGGGCGTTATTACAAAGTCATCGCAATGTATTGATTTATGGGCAAAAGTTTAAAGATGATATCTGTCTCCAGCTCCCTGGCTTCCTTGAGAGGATTTCTATTATTTTGGTAAGCTGCATTACCAGAGTGCAATATAAACCCCTGGCAATATATAATAAACTAGGTACAAGCCATCTTCAGCAAAATGTTGTCCTTATAATCATTGCAATCTTAAAATATCAATTGTTTATTTGGATTTAAAAAGATTTAGCAAGCTAGTAATTTTAATAAACATTTTCAAATTATATTTGTATTATTTACTTGAGCCGAATTTAAAGCACAAATATGTTTAGATCACATCAGCAGAGCTTACAATCTCACTACTACAGTCACACAATCAGTACTCTAGGATTAATCAGGAGAGACTCTGGGTAAAGGGGACTTTGCAAACCAAGCAAGGTCTGCATGTTTAGTGACTGCCCCTACCTTCCTATATACTGCAGTAACCTGCATTAAGTATATACACTTGTTTTTCCCTTGTCTTCCGTAATGCAGGGGGTGACATCACCATCCTTCCAAAAGTATCCAGAGAAATGCCAAGTAGTCAAAATCTCACAAGGTGGCACTCCAGAGCAGTGCAGGATCATCATGTCAGGAGATTTGGGCTATTCAGCATTCACCGGGATCCTGTCAAATGGATGGTCATCTTGCCTAGGTGCTACTGGCAGAAGCCAGGGGATCAGTTTGCACATTAACTGTTTTCCCTTAAATTTTTTTAATGCAGCACTCTAGCAAGAGCTAATTTAGCAAGGAGCACTCGCTAAATAAACAGACTTTGCAATTTTGTGGCAAGGTCCGCTTTAACCTCCGATGTTTAAAGTACAATTGAATACAAAACTTGTATTTAGTTTTGGATAGTGTGGAGAGGGATTACAACACTTACAGGAGAAATATAGTGATAGGAGGGGGAAGGTGTGTAGGATCATTGCGCTAATGTAGGAAATTAGTGATCAGTCATGAGAAGAACATCATCACATCAATGTAGAAGGACACTAGTGATAAGAGTTAAAAGGGACATCATCAAATCACTATTGAAGGACACTAGTAATAGGAGAGGAGAGGAATGTCATCACTGCACTATAGCAGGGAAGTGATAGAAGAGGATAGGTATGTCATCACGGCAGAAGAGGAGGAAACTATTGAGAGGAATGTCATCATTGCACTATTGAGAGGAATGTCATCATTGCACTATAAGAGGATAATATTAATAGAAGGGGAAAATAGTGTGGCATCACTGTACTATAAGAGGCAATAATGATGAGAGGATAGGAATGTCATAACTGTAGATAAGAAAGGAAAGGTATAACATGACTGAACTATAGGAAGACATGTGTGTTACATCACATTACTGGAAAGAGAGGAGAGATACATCGATGGGTCTGTTTATAACCAATTTGCAGAGCCATTCACTCTACAAATCTTTGGATTTACCAAAGCACATTGCACTGGCATGGTTGCACTGTTATCACTATCAGGAGGCCAGTGCAGAGCAATTATTTTGAAGAATACAGTATGCATGGAGACAGGAATAGGATTAAAAAAAGGTTGTAGGAGATCAGAAGCAGAGAAGCAGTGGTGGAAAAAAGGATACACATGGATGAAACCAGTTTTTAAAATAAATAGCAAATGTTAAAGAGCTAAAGGCAATCTAAAAATTAACCCTTGCAGTGGGACTTAGCCCACACTGCAAGGGTTTACTGCTCATTTTGGTCTAGGGGCTAAAATAAAGAAGATATACTCACCTGATCCTTGGTAGATCTAGCAGCCAAATGGGAGCCAGAATCAGGTGTGTGTATTATCTCATTTTAGTCTAGGACAGCGATGGCGAACCTATGGCAGGGGCCCCCCTGGTGGCACACAAGCCTAGGTGCCAGTTGCCAGGGCTCACACAATCCAGGTTCTCACCAGGTGCCCATGCAGGCCTCCAGTGTCCCACTGGTCTCCGTGTAATATTATGTCATATTACGTTTTTAAAGATGGCCGCTGCGAATGGCGGCAGTCCTTCTTTAAACTGAAAGGTGCCCAGATCCTATTTAATATATTGCCGAACCGTGGTGGTCCAGTGGAGGATCAGTGTGATCTCCATCTCTGGCTGATGCAGACCATACTGATCGCTCCCTCATGGCAGGCGGTGTTTTTTAATTAGTGTGTGATTTGTGTGTTTCAATAAGTGTGTGTTTCATTGCGTGTGTTTTTATGAATGTGTGTGATGTGTTGGCGGATTATTATGCGTGTGTGTGATATGTGTGGGTATATTTTCAGTGTTGGCACTTTGAGATTAAAAAAAAAAGATTTTGCGTTGCAGTTAGGTTCAAAAACATTAGCCATCACTGTACTAGGGGCTGAAATAAAGTACATATAGTCACCTGATCCTCGGTCCTGTGGGAGTGAGTGCTCACCTCTCTGCTCTGGCTGTGGTATGTCCCTCAGCATCATCACATCTAATACAGTGATCCTTAGACTGTCGGAAACCGGGGAAGAAGAGGCTGCAAGGACTAGTCTAGCAGCCAAGTGGGACTGAGGATCAGATGAGTGTGTTATATTTTCTTGAGCCCCTAGACCAAAACAAGCAGTTAATCCTTGCAATGCAATGCAGTTAAAAATGCAATATTTTATTTAATTACGCTGTAAACAGCTCATTATCCAAGGCCTCTTACCTCGCTGTACCCACATTTGTGACAACACTACTTTGCTTGTCAACTAATATAAAGTAACTGGCCTGGAAATGATGAAACTCCCTTTGCCGTTTTAAACACAGACAAAAAATTGCTTGTTTTCTGAGCGCAAACATTAAGCTCAGAGTGATGCTTATCAGCTCACTGCCGACCATAACTCAACCCTGAGATCTGTAAAGGTGAAGACTGCACCTGGCATCATTAGTGACAGAGCCGCAAACTATTTCACCAGTAATACCTTGGAAATCATAATTTAATACTCTCCCGTTCCTTTCAGTGCCGTTAATTTAGCATTCAGGTCCCATCCACTAAACGTATACATTACTGCTTCTCTAATATGGCTTGGGGCTGTTCCAAGCCACAGAATTGCAGTTTGGCTCCTCTGTGGTTTCCCTTTTCCTGCTTCCCCAAAAACAATGCCTGTCCCCTTCTGATATCACTCCCAGAGAGTGCACATAGAGGGCAAAAGCAGGACACAAGATAATTAAAAATAATGATGTACACCCGCATAATAACAAGCACGACTTCTGAAGGAACCTGAATGTTGAAGTATAAATTACATGACAAATGTTTACAATGTTAGTTGTAAGGTTTATTTCTGTTCAGCTTGTATAATACTTTATTTATATCAGTGCCTACATCCAAGGGACGTGTGTTTTCTTCTTTTTTAGGGATAAGTGCTCCAATGAACAATAATATCAATCTGGTTAGTGGTAAATGTCCTCTATTTACTGTGTGAGTTCAATTGTGCAACTGTCGTTATATTAAATTCAATCAAAACCCAACCTAATCCTATATGATTTAACATGTTAACAAACATAATTTCAAATACTGTTTTCATTATCTGTATATCTGCAGCTTTCATTAAAGTAGTATTGAACTCTCTAACTTTTTTCCAATAATGAATCCAGATCAAACAAATATACTATACATAGTCCAGCAAAGTATTTTAAAATGTTGCCCAAGCACTTAGAGTCATCATGTTTCCAAACAGCTGCCTCCAACTCTCTCAGCTCTGCTTTCCTGAACTTCCTGTCCAGTACAAGATCACAATAGATAGCGTAGACTCCAGCAGCTGTCTGTCTATTAGTTTGGAGAAGGGAGGAGGGAGAAATGAGGAAGGAGGAGTGGGAAGCAGGAGAGTGGTTCGCTTTGCTGTGTCTGTGCATTTGTGGAGTACACACAAGGGTGGCTTCATAGGACCCTTCAAGAGAAAGGCGATACCCTACAACAGGATATCAATGCCAGTATTCAGGAGACCAGCTGATTGCCCAGGAAACTAAAACTTTTAAACAGCAAGGATCAGCATCCATTGTAAGTAAGTTAATCAGCATTTGAAAAAGCTTATAAACCTTCTGACTTTAATATCACTAAGTGCCCATTCACATTAGCTGCACCCTAAAACAATCAGTTTGGGCATGCAGGCTAGTGTGGGTGTGGTGTGGCGGCAGAGGGGAGCACAGCCTTGCATTGTTACAACACATGGCACTCTTTACCTTTTTTTGAACTTTATTGTCAAAGTGACATTTCAGTCCTTTTGTACAGCACCAGAATTGTGATGCAAAAACGGAAGGGGGGTGGAGGTGAGCGGCAGTGCATTGCGGAAAAATGAAGCATATCTACGTTTTTTCCACAACGCATTTTAACCCACCTGAAGACAACATTGCAGTGTGAACAGCGCACATAGAAAACAATTGTGACTGGCATTGATCAAGTGCTGAAAAATGCCACTCATTGCACACAATGTGAAGAACACTTGGTGATCTTGCAAAGAAGGTCCTTGTCCAGACCCTACCTGTTATAGGATGACAAGGTTCTGTCCCTGTCTCTCAAATGTGCTCATGTGTTCACATAATACTTCCCTTGTACTATTTCAGCAAACGCTGCTATCAACCATACTCACTATCACTATATGGTCCAGAACAATGATGCGCAGCCAACAGTGTAGCGAGTGCAGGTGGACAACTGAAAAATGCTGGAGGAGATAAGCAACTGGATGCAAAAAAGTTGAAAGAAAGTTGAAAACTGTTTTATGAAAAAAGGCAGTTATTACTATACAATGGTACATGGTGCTTTAGCAAATGAAACGGCATCCAGTTAGGGTTTAGATCTATTATAAATCACCTTCATCCCCTGCAAATTTGCAGAAACCAGACCAGGATGGCGCGAGTTACTGCACTGGCTGCAGAAATGGGAGAGAATGAACAGAGATGACAGAGACAAAATCATATCTAAAAAATCTCCTATCCCCACATTAAATTACTGTAATATTACATGTTGTAGTGGGTGAAGGAGGAGTTCAGGCCCTCACAGTGTTCATACACAGGTCAACATGTTTCCGGGGGCAATGTTAGACTCTCTAGAGAAATAACTTTAAAAATAACACCAGGACTGGAGTTTTGCAAAAATCTGAATACTCAGTCTTAAATTATAATAATTATGCAGTTTTAAATGTTTTTTATTTGCCCCCTGATATAGCTGTAATTTTATAGACCTTTGTTATTTGACACTGTCAGGAGCTCGTTGATGGGGTGGGTGAGGTCTGCCAGTTGATTTTAAGACCACAGTTGGCCTCTGACTTTTAAGCTGACCCAGACTCAAAATAAGTATATGTTTAAAAAAAAAAAAAAAGCATACCCTATAGAAATTGCCCCCTTTAGCAGAAATTACTTATTATCGGCTTTTTGCATAACTGACATTTTTGACCACTCCTCCACGCAAAATTCTTTGAGGTAAAAGATGTATGTCCATGCATGAACTCTGTTTTTGCCCCGCAACATTTCAATGGGATTAAAAACAGTGCTTTGACTAGGCCAGACCTAGATTACTTAGACTCCCCTTATATTATTGTACTTACAGTAAAATAGTTGTTTTCAAATAATTTGGCAATCTAATTAAATTCCAGGCCAGGCTCATAGGCATTCACAATCTTCTTTCTGAGGCCCTTAGAGACCTCTTTTGATCTTGTCATGATGGCACTACACACATCAATAGTAAAGAGAACACCAGACCCTAGATATCTGAGGTTTAAATAAAACAGGTTCCACCTGCTTACTCCTTAAGGAGATTCTAATCATTGGCACCTAATCTTAAATACTTACTTATTCCATGTGACAAATCTTTCTTTTAGGTAATTTATAGGGCTGCGGAAATTAACGATTAATTCCTCGATTAATTGTTCATTTCTTTGATCGATTAAAATTTTTTTGATCGGTACTCACCTCTCCGCCGGCTTCCGGGTCTTCCGGGAGTCCCGCCGAAGATCCGGTGACGTCACAGACATAGACGTCACCGGACTCCTCGCCCCCTTCCGCAAGTGGCTCTGTCGGCTAACGAAGGGAAGGGGGAGGAGTCCGGTGACGTCGGTGTCCGTGGCGTCACTGGACTCCTCCCCCCTTCCCTTCGTTAGATGACGGAGAGAAGATTCAGAAGTGTCACATGACCACAAATTTAGATAAGTAAAAGGGGCTTTTAGGTAGGTTTTCTTTTAACTAAACCCAGCAATTAGTTAGAGGTGGCATGGGTTAAAGGGTGGTTGTATGGGATGGGGACGGGGGTCCCAGAAATCAGCTTAAATAGCATCAGGAAAAATTGCTGGAAATGTATTTCTTTTTTAAATATTAAAATGAACATGACAGCATGGCTTGCCAAATTTATTTCTATTATGACAAAGCCCTGTGTCATTACTGTACCCAAATTCAGCGCTCCAGTTCCAGTAAAAAAAAGACACACCAGCCCAAACAATGTCATCATTAAACTTTTACTGAAATATCAAAAAGATAATGTTTATAACACAATCCTATTCATAAAAATTCTGCATAGCTCAGTGACTCATGCTATGCTAAATTTACCTCTTCTCCCATGGACCCCATGTATAGGCCAATGTAGTTGGATCTGTATGTGTGTTATAATTAATCGAAATTAATCGATTAAAAAAAATGTGATTAATCTAACACGAAAATTTTAATCATTACCAGCCCTAGTAATTTGGAATATGAGAATCATATGAGTTTTATGTGTCATTTGTTCAAGTATATCATCTTTATCTGTAGGCACTGTTTGAAGGAAGATCGAATTTTTGGTGGTCCAAACATGATGAAAATCAACAATTGTTGACTTTTGGTGTGTACTTACTTTTTCCCATGCCTGTAAGTAAAGCCAAAAAAGGTGGCAGATGCTATTTTTTTTTAGAACTTGTAAGTAAGCCTGCAAAATGACAGTAATTTAATAGGATATATTTTTAGATTATTTTACCTTCGCTAACTGAGCCAAATTCTCCTTCATTTGTGTCCCAGGCACTGCAGCTCACAATAGGAGGGTTTCAGCAACAAAAGGTAGTGCTGTCAATCCAGAAAGCAGTAGAAAGGGCTAGGTATGGTCGGGTGCAGATTCACAAGCTAAAGGCTTGTGACTCAGCAGAGACAAAGCTGATAGCAATGCCCTCTACAACATTTATTTCATCCCACTGTAGTGCAAGCAAGTACAGCCTACATGAAAGCAGCAACTTTGCTCGGACTTCAGGAGCAATGCAGAATCATTGCCACCCCATCACAGGAAGCTGTATTAGATGGACTTCACTCCAGTATATGAGCAGGAAATATGAAAGCTCACAAATCTACAAAAACTATAGCCTACATTTAACAGTAAATATCTACTTTCACATTGGCATTTTACAACAATGATGCCTTAATTTTTAATTTTCACAATCTGGGTGAAGTTTTTCTTTTATAAGGTATCTGCCTAGGAACTCCAGCATCTATCAGTAACAACAGCTATCAACTAGTGGCCACATACTGGACAACACATCACAGCACCATCTGATACAGGCAAAAAGTAAACTAACACTGTCCAAACCATTCTTCTACATCCAACATAACATACTGATACAGTTCACTTTCACTGTGCTTTATTGTCAAGCTTTAGCAGTGTCATTGTGAAGATGGCATGTAGCAGCTAGAGTGTCCTTCACTGATTCATGTGTGCAGTCTGTGTTCCCAACAACAATCCATCTCTCACCAATTTGAAGACCCTGACACTGTGCTGGACGTCAGCAGGTCATATCTGTAAACCCTGATTGGCGCCTTGCTGGTTAGACTTGTTCCACTGAAGTCTCAACTCTGTAGGGACTCATTCACACCAGTGCGCATGCTAGAACACATGCATGCTGGTCTACAATGTTGCATTGATGCATAGTTACAACAAATTGCACTGTTTACTCTTTATTCTCTGGGCTACTGGGAATGTCAATTTTCATGCAACAGGGTGTGCCATGAAAAGTGGGATCGCCAGCATTCCTACAGACAAGCACATTCCAACAACAGTCTCATGTCTCATATCCTATACTTTCTTATGGTACGCATGAAAACGTTGCATCAGGAGTTGTAGCCCCCCAACTGCCTGTCCCTGCCCTGCTGCCATCAATTGTCACCTGAACTAGCCAAAGATCTTCTCAAAATAGGTACCTTTACCCCTTTGCCTTAGCCACATGGGCTTTACAGTAATTCCAGCCACATCTTTTGTCATACTGAATTTAGCATCATCCTGCATATTATGAGAATGCTGTTGGAAATTGGCATTATTCATAATTGAAACAGGACTGTATTATTGTAACACAAAGCTGTTAATACTAAACACCCCACATGAAAGACAAAGTTCCATTTCACTGCTAGGCGCTTACAACAAGGGCTGTATCCCTCCAGCTCTGCTCAAACAATCAGTCATGGAAAATTCTGAGATCATTTGCTTCATTTGTTGAAACCACTAAAATGTTAATTAACAGAAGCTTTCCTTTCACCATCAGCCTTCCGCTCACTAAGTATTCCAGTATGTGTGCGTTCGGCGTCTTTCACAGCAGCCCAGTTCTGTAGTAACAGCATAAGATCAACACAAGCACAAACTTTATGATCTTCAGTCATCCATATTAAAATATTACCGTGGAGGGACCTTAATGCCCAGGACCTGTGTGAACCTTCAGTTATTAAAAGACAGCAGTACTCCAGCAGAAAAATATTGATCTAGTTTCATCTGCTGCAGGTCTCAGAACAATGAGAAACTCAGTACAATGTCTGGAATCCACGATACTCCATTCTCAGTAACAGCTCTCTGGCATCTAGTAAAATATTGATTTTTACAGCCTCCACTAAAAATCAATATCTCCCTCGATACTGGAAATTGGCAGCCAGAGAGGAGTATATGTCAAGCTGGAAGATATAGCAAGTATAAAAGAGCATAGAATTCAACAAAGACAGTGCAACACAGGGCTTGGCGAACAAATTGCCTGGGAGCTAAGTGGCGTAAAAAATTTGGATTTGAACTGTTTGGGATATATTGAGTGCTTGATTTTTTGAATACTTGTTGTCTCCCTTCCTTTTTAGACCCTTTTTTAGTATTTAAAAGTAGTACAGGACCACCAGACTTCAAATACAAGTAAAGATAAATAAATGGTTGTTACTTTTAGAGTACCAAGTCTCTTACCAAATGACTGTTACCCAACTATAACACTCTCCTAATTATTCAAATACTACTACAAATATTTACAAACCTTAACATAAGTTATACTTTTTAGATTTTAGGTGTCAAATGAATGTAGAAATTGCCTGTCCTCAACTATATTACAGGTTAATAAGTTCTAAAGTCTCAGCTACATTTCAAAGCTGAATGCCCAGTAGATAAAAAAACAAACACTTTTGTTATATACACATATATAGATATGTATTTATGTATTTATATAATAAAATTTATTTTGAATGCAACCAGTGTACACAATTGATTTATACTTAGTACCAATCTATTTTAATCCCCTGTACACTCAGACAGAGGGAGGGGCATCACTAGGAACCAATCAGGTGTTATGCATGGACATGTGCTGACAAGGAACGTGCCGGCAGGAAGAGAAAGCAGAAAGATGACCTCGTCAGTCTGTTGCTGCTCCTTCACTGCTCAGTTACAGGCTGGGGGCAGGGAGGTGACCTAGTTTTGCTGCTTAACTGCAGTAAGGCAGCATCAGGTCACCAAGATGGCTGTGCTGTTTGAAGGGGCTATGTCAATAAAAGGATTTGGTGAACAGAAATACAAATCCCATGACAGGTAAAGCAGCTTCAATATACTGTATATATTTTAATGTTGAATTTACCAGTTTGCCTGAAGCTCTGCTTTAAAGTTCCGAGTAGCAACTGTAATTTTGTCAGGATCCAGAGCACCCCCAGGTGGCGCAGGAGCCAGGTCCTGCAGTTCCTGTGCTCGCCTTCGGGTGTCTCCAGCAGCCAGGAACTGTGAGGAATTTTAACATAGGAATCCCTAGTTATCAAATGGTTTTTTTTTTTATAAACCAGTTGGTGCTTGCTTACCAGTGTTCAGACATTTCAGGGAGAACAGAGAAAATGACTATGCAAAACAAAGGAGCAGGCAGACAATAAAAAAAAACAAAAAACTAGTGTATACCATTAAAGGCTTATTGTACAGTCATGAATTAATCTATTACATGACAGCTGTGATATATTTGTCATTTCGGTTCACTTTTTTGCATTCAATATCAATTTGGAGATTATAATTTGTAGGGGTTTATGGCCATTGCTGTGCATTTTTTATAAACTACATAGTTCTCAAACTTTTGCAGGATCATTTTTCAATGCTATAAGTTCTATGTTTACAGAAATTGTATGGTATGGGGATCTAAATAATATTTAGGTCTGTAATGTACACTGAAATGGAGTTCAGTTACAATGGCAATACAGCAAGACACATTTTATTCTATACACAGCAGGATCTTTAAACCCAAATACAAAAATGTTATATATTGTAGATTATCAGTTCTAAGAATGTGTCTGCATTCTTTTTTTCAGGCTTCTTTACATTTATGTTCACCTACTAATTCTGCCAGTAAAACACTTCCTGTCCTAGGGTGACCATGCTCACTCACTCCACTACCTATGGAGGGAGCCTTGGTCATCCTTTGTCAAACAAGGTCATGCTGGTGCAAAAAGATTAAGCCACAACTTGCAGATAACGATACCACTGGTTGACCGGAGACTTATCTCACCATTTTAGAATGGACAGCCAAAGGTGTGGCTTGGCACAAAGAGCAGTGCAGGGTTGCTGGCCGTTTTTCTTCTGGGGAACCCTAGGAAACCTACTTGGACCTGCTCCAGGAGGTGGCCAATGACTAGGTGAAATTAAAAGTCGAAATCCGCAAACGCCTGGCAGTAATGTGCTCAATGTGTCCACTGCTGACCAAGCACGAGAGCCACCCTGTTCTCAAGCTGAAGGAACCTATTTATCTTATAAAGAAGTAGCTGGAGCCAGAGAGTTTCACTGTTGGCCAAATTGTGGTGTGGGTCACAATGGACTGTTTTCTGTGGAGTGATAAGCTCAAAAACTGCAGAACCAGCACACAATGATCCTCCAAAATAAATTAAACCTTATCCCAGATTCATCTATACAAAAAAATAATTGCTGACGTGTTTCAGCCTTATTCGGCCTTATTCATAGCTAAGACTATGGCAGAGTAAGGCAGAAATGTGTCAGCTGTTGTTTTTTGTATATATGTGTGTGAAATAAGGTTTGATTTTCTTTGGCGGATCATTTGTGCTGGTTTTACAGTTTTTAAGCCTATCACTCCAGAGTAGGGTCATCCGTGCACCTAATGTGGATTACAGGGATGCATGACGGGGTGAGCTGTGCGTTTTGTGTTACTTGTTTTCTGTGCACCCTGACATTAACCCCAAAGGTGTTGGTGAGCTAGGCAGAACCAAAGTGGTAGATCTGGTTGAACGGTGTCTGGTTACTACAGTTACATAATATCTTCAGCGCTGACTAGGCTCTGCAAAAAGGGGCATGTCCCCGAAAACGCATTCTGCCAGTACGGTTCTGACTAGTTAGCAGTACATTTGGTCATCTTTGATGCTAACAATTGTAACTATTCTTGGAGTGAGATTGAAAGCTCCCCTTATGATACGAAAGCTGTTTATTCAAGTGGTTTGTGAGTATATGAATTGTGTGAATTTCTATACTGTACAATATTACACGAGGGAAGGGCACCTTCTTTTCTTTTGTTTTTGGTATCTGGTTACTGAGAGGCTCTGTCATCCATAATCAACAAGCCTGTTGTGACAAGAGGAGGGATAAATAAAGTTATAGTAGTAGAGTTCCTTTTCTAAAAGCAGAAAGGAAAATAATTTCTGCAGCACAATAAAGATGTGTTCTTAAAGCTTCCCAGCTTGACTTGGGTAATTAAACATAATATTGTCACAGACCCCAAGGTCTGTGTCCGTCTAAAGCTACAGAGCTACAGAGAATACTGGACCTCAGAATAATAGAAGAGTCTAAAAGTGAATGGTGCAGCCCTATAGTCTTGGTTTCCAAAGTTTGACGATGTCTCAAATGTACGTCAGCATAGAATCATCCTCTGGCATGGAAAACAAACAAGAATATGGTTTGAGGAAGTGAAACACTGCAAGGAATTTAGTCAATGCTACCACGTTGTCCATATATAAATCTTGGATCTAACATCTGATGAAAGGATATATGTTGCCTTGAGGATAAAAAAATTAACCACTAATTTCAGAGGGGTTAATTTTCTACATTTTTCATTGCTTTGTAACCAGTAAAACCAATGTTTAGCCATAAGAAACATGAATCAAGTTATACAACACTGGCAGTGCAGCTATTTTCATATTTATCTTTAAACAATGGTTTTGGCAAGCCTATCTGTGCTGTCTATTATGTTATTTGCAGGGCTCGAAAAATCCACTCGTCCACTCGTCTGTGACGAGCAGACAGTGGAGCCCGACGAGCAGCTTCCCGGCCGGCCGTTGTAATTACACGGCCGGCCGGGAGCTTAACACAAGTTTTATAACATAGGGAAACTTTTTTTTTAAAATATATTTATGGTACTTTTTTCATTATATAGTAAAAAAAAATAACCCCCCGTGGGGTCACAAAAGAAACCTCTATCTGTCCCCAAAATTTTTTAACATATATTGCAAGGCTATAGTCAGGTCATGCTGACTGGTGAAATTTTTGACTGACTGGTGAGACACCGCCAAATTTTTCAAGCCCTGGTTATTTGGTATGTAAATACTCCAGTTCACTAAACGTTACAAGTTTTTCCATTCTATGCCACTGAGAATTTACTCAATCCAATACACTTTAAAGAATGAAAGGCAGTGCTAACAAAAGACATAAATCAATTACCAGCAGTTTTTTCCTTATAATCTCTGAACAAAATTAGAAGCACCGACGTGGAAAATAAAATGCCAACTGTTTTATGTCCTTGTTTTAGGTCCTATAAACGTGCAGAAAAAGAGGGCACTTAATGTGTATTCCTCAACAATATCTGAAGCACCTCAATCAATGAAAAATGGAGCAGGAAGGATGAATACATAAATGGGCTCAGCATAAGGTTTATTTTGCCATGTGCTGCATCCTATTAAATAGGAAGCATGGGGCGGGGCGTGGCCTGAACATGGCGCCGAGAGGACGTGCATAAGGAGAGCTCCGTGGAGTGATGGAGTAAATTTCAGTTGATCTGCTCATTAGACGCCATTGCACCCCATGTCAAGAGGTACCAGGAAGTCGCGGACCCCCCGCGCCCCTCCACGCCCGCGAGTACAAGCACGATTGGACCCTTTTCTGTCCCAGCCGGCTGGGGGAGTTAGAGCCAGGGGCCAGGCCGCGCGGTCATCGGGCTCCGGGCCTACAGCGTGGCGAGTAGAAGCGCCGGGACGTTCACCGGCTGCGACCCAGACACACTCCCCTCCGCGGTCCCAGATGGAGCAACCGCCATCCCCATCCAGCTCCTTACCGGATCCGATGCTGGGGCTGGAGGTGTCGGCAGCGCAGGGGCTCCCGCAAGCAACGGGTGGATCGGACATGTCCGGCAGGCCTGACCTGTGTGCCATGCTGGCAGCGCTCCCGACCAGGGATGACATGCAGGCTATGATCGCCCAGATTGCAGCCACCCTCCACGCGGATCTGGCTGAGGTGAGGGAGGGGGTCGCCCAGCACGCACTGCGCATAGAGGCCTTAGAGACTGCAGACTCCGCGATATTGGCGCGAGTCTCCCAGCTGGAGGAGGCCATGCTGACGCAGAAGGCCCTATCAATCCAACTACAGTTGAGGCTGGAGGACACTGAAAATCGTAACCGCCGCAATAATTTGCGGCTGAGGGGGATCCCAGAAGCTACAGGGGGCCAGGACCTGAGGGCGGCTGTAACAGCAATATTCAATGGCCTACTAGGGAAGCCCCCGACAGACCTGCTGGAATTGGATCGGGTGCACAGGACCCTGGGCCCCAGAGGACCCGATGTCAACAGGCCTAGGGATGTGTTGTGCCGTGTACACTTTTTCAATGTTAAGGAGGAAATCCTCCGCAATGCGTGGCGACAGGGTACTGTGGACTTTGATGGAGCTGACATCCAGATCCTGCCAGATGTGTGCCCGCAAACCTTGTACCGTAGGCGCCTTCTCAAACCCCTTACTGACCATCTCCAAGCGGGTGGGGTCCCTTATCGGTGGGGTTACCCATTCTCTCTGATGATCGGCAGAGGCGATAGATCCTTCAGATTGACCCACCCGCGCCAACTTCCTGACCTGATGGGCTTTCTTGACTGTGCACCATTTACGCTACCTGACTGGCTGGACATTCCTTCGGCTGAGGCCGCGACCACGGCATCCCACAGGGCATCGGGACCCAGGAGGCCTAGAGGGGCTCGTCAAAGATCCACATCCCGGCCTGCGAGAAGGGATCGACCGGGAGATCCGGAAATCTGATCGGCTCTGAGATACTGGGTGGACTGTCGTGGGAGTTCAGCTATACGTGACCCTCCTTGTGCGACTTGCTGTACTTGGCCCAGCTTCTCCTAATGGAGTTGCTGGCCCTATCTGCTGTGCTGGGAGGGGGATGGCGATTGGCGTGAGCTGGTATAGGCTTACTGTAACGAGATCACCTGTGTGCCTTATGGGAACTATATGTGTTTGCTGGTTGCCTACAAGGGGAATTGGGTGAAATGCCTCTGAGTCGGATTGTCAGGAGTTGGGAGGGTCAGCTGCTTTGATCTGGGCCGAGTTTTACTTTGTATAGAGATGGTGGGAGGCCTCTCCAGGTATAGACACTATATTGGATGCGGGAGGGATAACAGGCCGCAGTAGCGGGTGGGTCACTGGGTGGGGGTGGGGAGCGGAGGGGAGCGGGTCCCATGCTGGTTTTCCGCATAGATGGTGCGGGGGCGGGATTAGGCCCCATGTTTGCCTCGGGCCCGCGGGCTCCTTGCCAATGGGGTGTTTTGGTTTTCCAACATAGTGATATATTCTCCATATCTCACTCTGCTGGCTGCTGTGTTTAGCCTTTTTCCCCAAGTTTCAGGCGTTTCCTCTCCGTGTTGGAGTTAACCCATAGGAACGCCTGGGTTGTAATTGTTTATTGCTACGTTGTTTGTTTTTCTTTCTTTCCTGCACTAGGGTCGGACAGAGCCTGACCCTCGGTGCGACTAGTGCTCTATCTATTTCTCTCTTTTCTTTATCTCTGGTTGTTGTGTCCTTGTGTGAACCCAGTACCCCAACCTGTGTCTTTGTCGAGTCTTCCTTAGTGTTTGTCTGTGCCCGGTCCCCGGCCACCGAGAGCTCATCGCCAAGAGGGTATTACCCGAGGCCGTGCGCCTGACCAGCTGGACTGACCTGGGGAGGTCCTTGCGGACCCACCAGAAGGGTAACTACAGGAGCGGTGAGTTAAACCACACATCATGCCGATTGTCAATGTCACCTCCTTTAATGTTAGGGGGCTCCATGTCCCCGCAAAGAGATCAAATCTGCTGAACGAATTGCGGAGACAGAGGTCTCATGTAGCATTCCTACAGGAGACCCATTTCAAGGTTGAGCATATCCCCAAACTAGGGAACCACCGATATTCCACATCTATCATGCCCCCGTCCCGGGACTCTAAATCAAAAGGGGTGAGCATTATTCTAGCCAAGTCCTTGCCATGGAAACATATAGACACATATGCAGACCCGGAGGGGCGCATGTTGCTAGTTAAGGGAGACCTCCATGGCCATAGGGTGACCTTTGCCACAGTATATGCCCCGAACACTGGACAGGTGACGTTCCTTGACTCCTTCTGGGAGCAGGTGGAGATGTTTGCAGAGGGTCTATGGATAATAGGGGGAGATTTTAATATGGTGCTGGACCCCACGCTGGACTCCACGAGGGGAATTTCACAGATATCACACGCCCAGTGGAAGAGAGTCAAACGGTCATTGTTTGAACTCCAACTAGTTGATCCCTGGCGCATTAACCATCCCATGGGAAGAGATTACACACATATGTCAGCCCCAAACCAATCCTATTCCCGCATAGACTTCTTTTTGCTCCAACACGCAGCGCTGCCCCTTCTCTCCAGCACATCCATAGGTACCTCGGCACTATCTGACCATTCCCCAGTACACATGAGCATACTTGTGGGGGAGAGTATTCGCTCGCCGTTCACGTGGCGGCTGAACGAATCCCTATTGCAAGATGACGATATCCTGGCCGACCTTAAATCAGATCTGGCACTCTACTTTAGGGACAATGCCTCCCCTGAGCAGGATCCGCTTACCCTATGGGAAGCCCACAAGTGTGTTATGCGTGGGGTGCTGATCAAAATAGGTGCCCGGAGGAAGAGGCAGCGGCTGCAAAGAATTGACGCCTTATATGCCCAGTTGAGAGATTTAGAGTTACGTCACAGGGCCGCCTTAGATGAGGGCACGCTGGCCGCTCTGACACAGACTCGTACAGAACTTAGAGACCTCCTGCTGGAGGGGGTACGGGCCCAGTTAGGAAGAGCACGACGCACGTACTATGAATTCGGGAATAAGCCTGGGAAGCTCTTGGCACGTGCCCTGAGAGATGTCAGATCCCGTACGTACATACCGTCCATTCGTTCACCGGAGGGTACATTAGTCTCTAGATCCAAAGACATAGCCCGACAATTACACGCGTTCTATTCTGCCCTCTATAATTTACATCGGGACGCTGGACGGTCGGGGTCCCCGGAACGGAAGCGGGCAATCCAAGCATACCTGACTAGCTCGGGAATGCCTTGCCTGCCCGAGTCGGTTGCGCTGGGTATGGAGGTCCCTATCTCGGTAGGGGAATTTGAAGCGGCCCTGAAAACTATGAAACCTGGGAAGGCACCGGGACCAGACGGGCTAAACCTACTATATTATAAATCCTTTCAGGAGATCTTGGGGACCCACTTCTCAGAGGCCTTTAACTCGCTCCTCAAGGGTAACACACTCCCCCGAGACACCCTGCGGGCACAAATCACGATTATTCCTAAGGCAGGGAAGAACCCCGCTCAATGTGCTAGCTACAGGCCCATTTCACCGCTGAATACTGACCTGAAGATGTTTACCCGAATACTAGCTTCCCGCATTCTCCCTTTCTTGGATGACCTTATCGGTATGGATCAGGTTGGCTTTGTACCGGGCCGAGAGGCCAGGGACAACACCATCAGAACCCTGAATGTGATACATCTAGCGCGTACACGCTCACAGCCGCTCCTCCTGCTATCGTTGGATGCGGAGAAAGCGTTTGATAGGGTGAGATGGTCATTCTTGAGGGAGATGCTGGACTACATTGGGCTGGGGCCGGGTATGCAGCAGTGGATACGAGCGCTGTACTCGAACCCTATGGCGGTAATAAGAGTTAACGAGACCTTGTCGGAGCCTATTACCATTTCTAATGGGACTCGTCAGGGTTGCCCGCTCTCGCCCATTATCTTCATACTTACCCTTGAACCGCTACTCAGGACTATACACGGGACCCCTGACATCAGTGGACTGGACTGTGGCAGGAGACAGCATAAGGTTGCGGCTTACGCCGATGACCTGCTGTTGTATGTCACTCACCCAGAAATTTCCCTGTCCAATGTCATGCAAGCGCTCCGCGTATATGGCCACTGACAGACTTTAAACTGAACTGGAGTAAGTCGGAGGCGTTAAATGTCTCCCTCCCAGAGGGTCGATTGGCGAAGTTGAGGGACTCTTTTAGGTTCCGGTGGGCGGACTCGTCTATCACTTACCTTGGAGTGGCTATACCTGCGGATGTCCGTAAAACGTTCTCCTTGAACTTCCCACGCCAGAAACGAATCACGTTAGATTTGGCCTCTTGGGACCGCCCCTCCTTTACATGGTTGGGTCGCATATAATATCTTAAAAATGGTGGTCATGCCGAGGTTACTATATCTCCTCCAAACGCTTCAAATATCAATCCCAGTGACATTTCTACGCCAGCTCAGATCTCAATTCCTATCCTTAATGTGGATGCACAAAAAGGCACGGTTGAGGCATCAGATATTGTCTAGAACAAAGAGAGCGGGTGGCATGAGCTTCCCAGATCCGGTGCTGTACTACAAAGCGACACACCTGTCGGTGGTAGTAGACTGGTGTTGTAACTCCAAACATAAGCTGTGGGTGGACCTGGAACAATTGGAGTGCACCCAGCCTTTGCAAAGTGCACCTTGGATCTTTCCGAGGATGCCGCTCTCGTATTGGTCGAACCCATTGGTTCGGGCCACGATGAAGGCAACTAGCGGGGCACTGGCCAACCCGGGACTTTCCCCACAGCCCTCGCCTCTCATACCACTGACTGGGAACCCGCACTTCCCCCCGGGGCTACACACCCCACTGGCGAGGTCCCTGACTTCGTTGGGGCTTACTAGACTGCACAAGTTCCAGGGGGCAGTCCAGTGGTTAACCATTGCTCAGATCAGGGACCTGACCGACCAGCCCATGGGTTTCTGGAGCGCCCTACAGATACGACACTTCTTGGACACGTCCCGAGCTGGGGTCCCCCCTCTAAGACCATGTACAGAATTTGAGAACATATGTGAAAAGGCGGAGCCAGTGAGACACATGTTGTCACACCTGGTTGCATGTCTCCGTAGTCCACCTGATCTTCCCCCTCCGGGAACTTTGTTGGGCAGTGGGTAGGCGGAGCTGGGAGTGGAGGTCAGCCCCGAACAGGTGGACCGTATGATGCACTTTGCACTCAAGTCCTCTGTGTCAATGAAATATCAGGAGGCTGGGTAAAAGCTGCTAACTTGATGGTATAGGGTCCCGAAGGCTCTACACGCTATGTACACGGTGGTACCTAAGACATGTTGGCGATGTGAGGGGGAGGTGGGCTCCCTACTGCACGTTTTTTGGGAGTGCACGGGAGTTGCTGCATTCTGGTCGCAGATTGCCACCCTTGTCCAGCAGATCACAGTGTGTCCCTCCCGTTTACTCCTGCGGCATATCTCCTCCACATGACACCGCTATCGCGGAAAATTTATAAACGATCCCTACTGATCCACCTATTGAATGCGGCTCGGGCGTGCATCCCGGCACTGTGAGGGACAGACCCGTCCGCCCTCGGTGGTGATGTGGGTGAAGAGAGTAGAGGAGATTCGGCTGATGGAGGACCTGACATCCGCAATCCGTAAGACCCAAAACAAATTTGTTGCTAAGGATTGAGGGAGAGTATCTCTTGGGGAGTTGGTGTGTTATTACTGTTTATCCATAAGTGTTATGTAAGAAAAAGGGAAAAGTAATGGGAGTACAGATGCAGATCCGATAGTTGTGATCTGTTAGTGAGCGACGTAAGGGGGCGGACCGGGCTGGACGCTAGTGAACAAGATATTCTGAAGCTGTATACAAATGTATGACAATGCCTGGCCGCACGGCCCAGATGTATGTACGGTTCTGTGTATGTGCTCTTCTGTTTGCAGAAATAAAGAATTTAAAAAAAAAATAGGAAGCATGGTGTTTTTTCACTGAGAAAATATCATAAGATATTATTGTAGTGATTACATTAAAGCTGAACTTCAGTCAGCTGATTAAAAAAAAATCTAGTTTTGGTAGCCCCTCATTTTTGTTGTACTGGAGTTCAGCTTTAAATCAATTATTATGTGACTTCTATATGTTTATGTGGTTGGTGTTTCAGTTTTCTTATATTTACATATTGTTATAATATTAAACATAGAGACATAGGATGGGAAGATAAATCTTTCAATGGAACAACTGGTGACAACTGCCTAAGAGGAAAGCAAAATGATAGTCGGAGTGTTAAGCATTCCCAGTATCCTTTTGCAGAGCTCATTTTTTTTTTTTTTTTAATGGAGTGCCAACACAGCTGTAAGCACAGTGCAGGATCAGGTGGAGTGAACTTTGTGAAAAGACCAGTGCTGGCTTTAAATCCCATGTCTCACTTGCATGCCTGATGCTAACAGCAACTATCCATTAAAAGTATTGATAAATCAGCAGTTTTTATCTGCTGCTACAGTGACGCTCCCAGGTTGGCCAAAACTAATACAATGACACTGCTTCGCTGTCACTCCTTAAATAAGGTTGAGAGAAGTTCTATAGTGTTTTGGCTAGCAATGGACTGATGCTGAAGAAGTAGGTGAGTGACCTCTTTAGTGATCCTGTCCCTGGTGAGCATCAGCAACAGGATTGCTAGTGTGGCATGGTCAAGTGGTGTGTTCCGCTGCTGATCCTGCTGTTCTTGGTGTCAGAAGTAAGGCATCAATTTAGGTAAGAACTGCTTTTATCCACAGAGAAGGAATGCAAAAGAAGCTCCAAGCTCCTCAAAGGGCCATTAGAAATATATCAGAAGAACCTCAGAAGGAACCCAAAAGCACGTTAAAGCTGACTTTTACCCATATCTTTTAAACAAAAACAAACACCCCTTTAAAAATGTTTAGTAATGACAATCTACAAACACAAACTTCTAGAAAATTGCCGGCTTTGTATTCTTTGCATATCTTATTTCTCTTTTCTTCCCCAGTCTTCTGACTGGCCATGTTTACTAAGGGCAGGTTACTAGATCTCCTTTTACTTTCTTGATTTCTGGCACATGTGACTAGGACATGTGACCATGCACATCATCTCAGGGGAGGAAAATGCCTTTCCCTGACATCTCCTGAGATTACAGATGAGAATTCCCAGCAATGGTGACAAGGCAATCCCAGTGTGCATTGCTTTGCCAAACTGAAGCCATTTTGCCCTTTCAAAGCGAGTGCTTTGCAAGCGTAAGTATTTCAAAATCACAGCATTTTACACCTGATATATCTATGATATTATTAATCATTATACATAGAGGGATGCATTGGTAGAATTTGATTTTTTAATTGTGAAGGTCCGCTTTAAGCGCAAGCTGAATGCACTAGAAAGCACACTGCATTTGCCCATTTACACCAGCTCTTACAATGGGAACAAAGTTGTCTATGTCAGTCAACAAGGGAAGGATAAGTTCAGAGGGTAGAACCTATATCAGTCTTATGTGATGAAGGTGCCATACAGATGTCTTCCCACATCCCAGCATTTTCAAAATAGAGAGTCAGTATTATGCATGACAGTGGTAATACTTTTAAGTTATGAAACATGAATAATTAAAATTGAACATACAGCTATTTTCCTTGGGGCTTATCAGTCGCTGGAATTTCACTCAGGCTGAAGTTCAACTTTATGGTACTTCAAGTTCAGCTTATTCCACTACACATCACAGACAAATATTCAGTCTGCAATATTCACATTATTTCACCATAAAGTTTATCACACTCTACACAGAGACAAGATCCTGTCACGCATTAAGCTTAACAAGACTTATTAGGTCACATCAGCTCTTATAAACCTATTTCTGTTAATCATATGGAAATTAGTGAGAAGGATTTATGCAAATCCATAAATATTCCTAACTGTAGGCAATGGAAGCAATTAACATGATGACCATTAGTGCAAGCCAAATCAAAATTATAATTAGAGCTTAAAATGAAGGGTGATAAAAAATTACCCTGTATCAGACTTCCTTCTCCTTGTTCAGCAATGGTTTGGATTTTACAGATTATACTGCCTATATTTCAGTTTGAACACAGTGAAGGAGAGAGCATATCTCTGGCCTGAAGAACTGACAAAAGAAACCCTTTCAAAATCAAAAAAGTGTCTACATTTGAAAAACAACCTTAGGCAACTAGTTAAATTAATTAATGAAACCCCAATCCTGTCCAGGGAATACAGTAACTTTGCTTAACTTGTGAAATCAGATAATACCTTTAACTTTATTTCCTTTTAATTTTAAGACTTTGAAGTCCAATTGTCTTTTTCATCATAGTGTTTCTGCTTGGGACTGCAGCCTCTTGTCAAATAATTATGTGTACTGCAACCTGTAAGAGCTAGCAAGGATGACGTATGGAACCATACCTCATGCTAGCATGTATTTTTCCTGGTTGTGAGTAAAGGCCATTAAAGAAAGATACTGATGGAATGGAGTGTAAGAATAAAACTGTATCCACTCAGCAAAAAAGATATGTACACTAAGAAAAGATGCCAAATGTTCATGCTTTACTGGTATGTACCTTTAGAAAGCACCTCAATCTGAGTTTGAATCCCCAGGCAACAATGGACACTATTGCAACTCCAATAAACGTCAATAAACTTGAATCAGAGTGGAATACAGATTCCATTATTATTTGCAAGGCTGTAGCAGTCAAACAGCCCTCTTTTTACTACAAGAAGGGGTCCAAACCATCACAGGGCAGACAAATGTGTACAATCCGCTCCCTGTAGCAGTGTGCATTGTAAATTCTATACTCAAATAAAGAATTTTCCAACAATAGGCACATTAACACACAATCAACATAAAAGTATTAAAGTAGATGTCAGGTCTCATAACCTTTAACATGTCAATATTATTTGAAAAATTGTTTTTAAATCTGCAGCTTACATTACAAAACTACCGGGTGTTACGGTCATGAAGGTCCCTGTTCAGGCACTTGTTATAGGATGACAACTCACTGTCTAAAAGTGGCTGTGCCAACATGTATTACGTAGATATGGTCCTCTATTTTCACTACCATGGAACCTGCCCTGAGCCATGGCTGCAGACCTATAGCCAGTGTTGGAATGGGATCTCAAATCATATGAAGCTCAATTCAGATTATAGGAATTGACCATGTAGGCCAGGGGTAGCCAAACTCCAGCCCTCCAGCTGTGGTGATACTACAAATCCCATGATGAATCTCTCTCCGGGAGTCATGTCTGTGGCTGTGAGAATCTTGCAATGCTTCATGGGATTTTTAGTTCCAGCACAGCTGGAGGGCCAGAGTTTGGCTACCCCTGATGTAGGCCAACAAATTATACCTCTAAGAATCAGTTCTTAGGAGACAGAATAACCACTAGAGTGCATTGATACCGAGACCAATAACTCTGTAAAAGAGAAGGGGGAACTTGAAAAGAAACCGAATCGACTAGGAAGTGGCAATTTGGTTTTAACCAGGAGGAAAAAAATATATAATGTGTATATAGTACGTATTATTACAGCAATGCATTTTAAACATATACCCCAAGGGTCATAAATGTATACATAAAAGACAGGGAACGTACCACTAAGATCAAGAGGTGCAACCCCCATATATGGACTCAAAGAAGAGGGCAAAGAGGGGGTGCTCACACAGGGGCATCAGAGGTATCCTTACACTTAATATTTATTCTTCAAGGATACCTCTGACATTTGTAAAGTATGAACATGTGAAATCTCAGTTAATGCAGCTAAAACTGTGCAGAAGATGGCAGCCCAACATTTTAATTACACTACATGAGGGATTATCAAGCAAGCTACCAACTGAATAAGGTGCCTATCTAGCTCAAACCCAGGAGCCTTACATTTAGAAAAAAAATGTAGATGGTTCTTTGTGTGTAAAGGACCCCTGCAATTCTAATTCCTGGAAAGTCAGCTCCAACAGATTTTTTACCATGTGTGCCAGTTTTTACATTGTGCTTATGTGATTCTTCTACTTTCTTCCTGCAACAAACCTTGGGAATTCTACACTGAGCACACGAAAAAACAAAAACAAGATGAACACAACTACTGACCAATAATGAGGAAGTTGACATGTAATTGCTGTAGTGAGGCCTTGGGGTAGACCTTTGGAAAAAGAACCTTCTGGCTTTGCTGAAAGTTTCCATGAGGCATGGGTATCTACCATTGCTATCTCAAAAGTCTTTCTAGATACTGCCTAATGGATAAACTTGGGGTGAATTTGAGCGCTTTACCTTAGCTACCTGCGTATTTGAGGAAAGCTGAAACCTCTAAGTGGAAACAGTGAGTTATGATGCCATCTTAGACCACTACACGATGCATCTCCAGGGCCATATTTTATTCTTGCACAGTGCTATTTTAGATTTAGTAGTTATGGATAAACTACTTTATAAAAAATCATTAAATGCATCACTGCACCGGTTTTGCATTGTGGAAAATTGAAAGTTGATGTAAATCCTAACTGGATGACATTTAGTATATTTATAGAGACCCTGTCATGTAATACAATTAAGGCTTTCAGAAAAGCCTGTACCTGTAAAGAAAAAGCTGACTCTTTACCTCTCTTTCCACCTGTATCACTCAATGATGTTTCGTTGCAGAGAGCTTTGCCCTAAAGCTGGGAAAAGAACACTTCTGGGAGTGTTGAACACCCCCCACAACCCAACCTTATGAATCTGTAGTATACATGTAGCATTTCTCAGGGAAGGTTTCCTGATGCCTTCATAATATGTGCTGAAATGGCCACTTGCAGTCACCATGGGAAGCCCATATGACGGGGTGACACTGCAGGAGCATAGCCGGGAGACATAAGCACAGTGTTGTCACCCTATAACCGGAAGTGCCTGAACAAAAACCTTCAAGGCAGGATTAACAGGTGTTATTGGAATAGAAGTGGCAGATTTAAACATATTAAAAATCACTTGTGAGATTCTGTTAATATGTTAAACCACATATGAGATTTCAGTGATTGGGATTACATATGCTTTAATAAATGTCCATGTATATCTACACATTTAGCCTATATCACTTTTTTTTAAAATAATATTAACTTTTACATTGTATTAGGTCAAAATCCTACCTCCAAGAGCGATGAGCCATGCACAGTTTTATAGCAGAGATGAGTAACTGCTACAAATCTCTGGGGTTTTTGTGTGGGGATTTATAACTGGCTACAGAGATGTTTCTGTAGATGGATACAATACATGTCTTTACAGCTACAAATAGATTATGCAATACAATCATTAGTAGCTGCACTGGATAACATAAGTACTTAGTAGAATCGCATTTCATTGACTGTAATCATTCATTTTTTATTTTTTTTTTCAAGTAACAAAAAAGCTAATGAGAAGAATTCTGTAGCTGCTACAAATCTCTGCTACAAAATTGTTTATGTGACAAGTTTCAACACCAGGAAATCTAAGATCAGAGAAAAAAATCTTGCACCAGGGCCCTTTGTTCTATAGATCCGCCGCTTCACCAGGCTGACTTAGGGCCTGTTCACACCAATACATTGTGACAGCTCTTGTAGTGCACACTGTATTGAGCATATATATTCGTAAACTTTATGTGGAGTGTACAATGTGTACACTCCATTCTGGTCCCCTCACAGCAGCGTGGTCCGTGGCAACCTGTGGTGGGGTCAGGTGCGCTGCAATAAAATGTAGCATGTTTGCATTTTATCACAGAGCAGCACCCTGCCTTCAAACCCGTTTTGTAGCTTGAATTGAAAACATTACAAAAAATTGTTTTCTATGTGTCCAAGCTGTGACCTGCATTGATCCGGTGTAGTACAGCGCAGGTCACCGCTAGATGAGTGAACAGGAGTCGTACTGCTATGCTGTGTATAGCCTAAACAGACCGTGTTATTAATAGACCTGTATACCAAGATATCAGAATACACATACACAGCTAACTGAGTGAAGGGGTGGACATAACCCCTCCCTCTGCACTAGCTGGATATGCAACCAAATGCAGAAGCAGTTAAGAAAAAAGCGGCCAGTTCTGGGCTTTCTTTAAAAAAAAAAGCCCAGCATGTTTTGCACAACTTGTGTTATGGGTGCACCCTGTATTAAACATTTACTTGTAGAATAAAGATTTTATACGAATAATGAAAAACATATCTAAAACATCGGTATATATCAACTTGTAAAATGGAGTATGAAACTCACCAAAAACCATGATAGTGTCTTTTTAGCAGTATACCCATATTTATCTGGTCAGATGTGGAAAAAAACAGCTTATTTTACTGACTTACTTTAGTCTTACTCTAGAAACTAAATACAGGTCTTGTGTGCGTCACAAAATGACTTGAAATTGCTGAGTAAACAAGAAAGCACCTTTCAGAAATGTATCTGGCACTTTTGATTGCTAAAGTCTGGGAAAATTTAAGTGAACAAAAGCCAGACCACAGTGCAGGGGTTATTTACCCAATTTCCTCTTGACATATATACATAAGACACTTAATAACCAAAAGAAAAAAAACCAGCAAGCTAAATTCAGCTGTACCTTTAGTCACGCTCACTAGAAAAAAACAAGAACGTTTAGCATTTGTGTTACTTAATGCATCTCCGATCCTCTCCCTATTTGATCTAAATGCTGGTTTAAGTAAAATTCAGATTTAATTGATATATTCTTTGCCTGAGGTCGCTGTTTATCTTCCTGCTCACACCTCTAATCTCCTGTTTCCTGAGCTGAATCTGACTTCAGGCAACAGTATGAAATAATTAGAATGGGATATATTTGTTCTGTGCATTGTACTTCACTTGTCAAATGGAAAGTAAAAGTGCAAAAAACAAAACATGATTTAAAAAAAAGAGAAGGAATCCATAAATACATACATCAAATAAATGTTATAAAGTGCACACTATTCACATTAGCTCATCTTTAGCTGAAACTGGTTTACAGAACCTTATTTAGGGAAAGATTGAATACACATAAGTGGGTTAGTTACCATGTGGCCATACAGTAGAGAATACCTTCTTTTCCATTGGGTGACACTGGTTGTTAGGTGTAGCATGCAAATTATTTAGGTCAAACCAATAGAGCGATAACCAGAAAAAGTACACAATGTGTGTGCTGTGTGAATACCAAGTACAGTGAGATGTCAAGTACTGCTAGGGCATCTTTTCAGGTGGGCTGGGAGATCCCTCTTCAATGTGCATTGTGTGTGCAACCTAGTGTTTGGGTTATAAGACTGCCTTTTTTAAGTCCCTGCAAGCAGAGTGAATTGATTCCTTCATAGCGGTGCCAGATCTCCTACCAACACCAACAGGGCGTTTGGGAATGTCACTCAAAGAAAATGTGTGACTAGTAGTTTTCATTTCCAGTTACAGGGAAATTTGTGGTGGCTCTTGTGCTAGAAATGTCCACTCTAAAGTGTTAGGACTGTTGTATTGGAATATACCACCAGAGTGGTGTTCTTCTGTCATCATGAAACAAATTCACACTACCAGAAGCTGTGCATCAGTTATCCTCCTGTGTGTTGCACAGCCATCTTTGTACTTTCTGTAAAGTATGATTGTGCAAAAGTAAATGACTGTAAGACTAGATATAGAACCATCCAAGGCGTTTATTGTATTGACAAATGTGGCATCATCTCAATGGGCAGCTTTGGCCTGAATTACCCACCTAGCTGCTACAGAGTCTCTGAGAGGAACCCCTCTTAAGCTCCCAGACAATAACCCGTTGACTTGTGACTATAGATAGTAGCAAAATTAACCCTTGCAGTTGGGCTACCCACCTCACTGCAAGGGTTAACTGTTCGTCTTGATCTAGGGACCAGAATAAAGTACATATGCTCACCTGATCCTCGGTCCTCCGGCAGTGAGAACTCACCTCTCCCCATCCACTCCGCATGACCCTCGGTGTCCTCATATTTAATGCAGGTGACTGGACCTGCAAGAGACATGATGACATCAGCTGGGCTTAGGCCATCGAAGTCTGGGGGAGAAGAGACTACAGGGACCAGTCTAATAGCCAGATGGGATCAAGAATCAGGTAAGTATATCTGCTTTAATCCAGCCCCTAGATCAAACCAAGCAGGTAACTTTTGCAGTGGGGGAAAACGCCCCACTGCAAGGCTTTAAGTTATCCAATGATCACTGGGGGCCCAAAAAGGATCTTTGCAGATTCCGCATCTGCTGGGCCCCAAACTGTTTGAAATCATTACTCATTTTCCAGTGATCAGAGGCAAACCTGTATATATCTCATAAGATCCAAAAATTAGTCATGTGGAGATAAAAGTTATTCCTTCTGATAGTAGGAATTATCAGTTGCATTGTGACAGCAAATGGCATGTCCTGGCCTTGTAGTACCACTTACTAACCCACCAATTAAACAATAACATGGACCTTGTCCGGGGTAATTAGGCCTTGTTTGGACTCGCTGCATTTGGGATGATGCGTGGGTATTATAATATATATAATATGCCATATGAGGAAAAACTTGCTTTGCCCATGTTGTTACATTCTGATTCTAAAGCCGAGATCGTAAGGACAGATGCCAGAGTGTAAGAAAAGATGTACACCGCAGTCTGAAAATGTCACTCAAAGATAATCAGCTGTACTGGAAGTGGCTGGAGCTATTGGATCCAGCATACTTCCCTTTGCAGTAAAGCATGCAGGGGTATTGCTATGCTTGTGTTTGAGTTAGTGTTAACTTAGGGTTATGTGTGTTATATTAGGGGTGCAGGTCAGCTTAGATCCATTTTTGGGGGCAATATAAAAAAAGGGAAATTGCGGTGTAAAGATAGCAATAAAGAGTTGTGGTTCTCCATAAAATGAATGATGTTTGACCATGAAAAAAGTGTGCCAATTTGTTTTGGCTTGAGTAGACTCCATGTGCAATGTGGCTTCAGTGCAAACCCTCCCACTCATGTCTGCATGAAATCTATTTTTGCACATCTGTACAAGAGACATCAGTTTTAACAGCAGTATTTTAAACATGTTTAGTGGTTTTCAATCAGTACAGAATTGGTCTGAGTTTGGCTAGTTATATTTGTCTGGAGTTCTTCTATAATATCACCTTTCCAAAATACACTAAAGTGTTCACGTATGAAAACAAGAAAAGTAATGATGCAACCCTCCCTGTTCCCAGCGTATCCTTTATTACAATGAATACTAAGTGCACTTTAAAATGCAAATAAAAGTATTTTATAATCCAATTCCATAAATATGCCATGAAGAGAGTGTGCTTCGGAGTTGTAATGATTAGTTAACCTTGGTTTAATGCCTGGTCAGCAGTGGTTCTCGAGAAGAGAGGTAAACTGTTCTCACTAGGTTGGTCATTTATATCCTTCACCTCATTAACATACATAGAAAAGCCATGTCTGCAAAATTACAGGTCTTGTGATATCCACCACGGTCGTCTTTAATATTGATGGGATCCCGGGCAAACATTTGCTGGGATGGATGTAAAAAATATTGCCAGATCCACCCTACCACCTGATTGACAGCTGACTCTGCCTCTCTAGAGGCTATGTCCACCCCCTCCCCCATCCGTCCCTCCAGTCAGCGCTAAAGGATCGAAGAGGGGGGAATCCCTGCGGGGAGAGGTGACTGACAGTCACCACTCTCTGCAGAAAGAGTGAGTGCAGGAACTGAGTGATCAGCAGTATGTGACTGCTCAGTTCTCAATCAATAGAGCCGACTAATGATACCAGGGGGGGGACACAATAATAATGACACCAGGGGACCACAATATTAATGACAACAGGGACCACAATATTAATGACACCAGGGGGACACAATAATAATGACACCAGGGGGACACAAGATGACACAATAATAACACCAGGGGGACACAATAATAACGAGACCAGGGGACACAATAATAACGACACCAGGGGACACAATAATAACGACACCAGGGGACACAATAATAACAACACCAGGGGAACACAATAATATTGACACCAGGGGACAACAATAATAATGACACCAGGGGGACACAATAATAATGACACCAGGGG
>NW_017307213.1:542663-557904 GCF_000935625.1 Nanorana parkeri
AATAATAATGACACCAGGGGGGACCCAATAATAATGACACCAGGGGGGACCCAATAATAATGACACCAGGGGGGACCCAATAATAATGACACTAGAGGGGACCCAATAATAATGACACTAGGGGGGACCCAATAATAATGACACTAGGGGGGACCCAATAATAATGACACTAGGGGGGACCCAATAATAATGACACCAGGGGAGACACAATAATAATGACACCAGGGGGGACTAAATAATAATGACAATAGTAATAATGACTCCAGGGGACATAATAATAATGATACCAGGGGACATAATAACAATAACACCAGGGGGCATCATAATAATAATAATAACATAATAATATGATGAAACCAGGGGACATGCTCAGGTGTCATTATTATTATTATTTTGCCCATTATGCAATAGCCCAGCAGTGCCACACCTCAACGGACCACCCCCATCACCCGCCCTCCAGGATAGAAGCCCAACCCAGCAGCCATGTTAACTCACCGTGGACAGGGGGAGGATGAGTCTGCAGCCATGGAGGGAGGAGATCGGGACCGTGCAGCAGTGCGTGCAAAAGCAATCCTTCCTCCTCTGCTGAGTGGAAGGTGGTAACCCAGGCTGCAGAGATTGTTGATGCACATAGAGACAGGAGGCTGCTGCCCCCTAGCGTCAGGATGGGGAAGTGCAGCAGAGGCAGCTGGTCCAGAAACTGCTTCAGCGCTAGTTTATGGGGTACAGGGCCCCACAACAATGACTGGGCTCGATGCACATGCCCCTTTTGCCCTGCCTTAAAGACGGCCCTGATATCCACAGACATAGAGATGTCAGTCATTTGTATTTTAGCTGTATCAGGCCAAGTCTATGGGTGCCCACAGATTCTACCAGGTAATGTCACTGGAGAAAATGAGGATCAGTTTAGAAAACATTACTGTATGTAAAGCGACACTGAACTCAGGAGTTAAATCTTAAAAATACTTTCTACTGCTTTTGTTCCCCATGGTCCCTGTATGTGTTGTAAAGCAGCCACGCCGCTCCAAGCTCGCTCCTGTGATAGATTACAGTCTCACATATAATTTATTAATTTTTATTGAGATTGAAGCCCATCACAGTAGTGAGCTTGGAGCAGTGACTACTTTACAACACACACAGGGACCATGGGGAACAAAAGTAGTCACTCTCCAGAAGGAAGGACAGTGTCAGCACCAATTCAGAGATGATTGTAGGATCCAAAGCTGAGTAATACACCAATAACATACAGGTGAAACTCGAATAATTAGAATATCGTGCAAAAGTAATTGCAGTAAGTTCTGCAAAAGGGGCCCAAACCAAGTACTGAGTACATATGCATGCTTGTACTTTTCAGAGGTCCGATATTGTTCTATGTACAATCCTTGTTTTATTGATTGCATGTAATAATCTTCTTTTTTGAGGTTGTGGATTTGGGGTTCTTGGGGTTTTCATGAGCTGTAAGCTATAGATACCTTATGATGATCTTCTCAGGCCTACACACCTGACTGCCCTCAAACGTTTAGACGGATTACTTGTTGCTGAAGGTGCTGCTATAGTTATTTAAAGAAAGATACTGCTGGGCACCAAGTAACAAGCAGTCCTCAGCATAGCTTATTTCCAGTAATGGTTCCGTCATCACGCAGTTGTCAGATCACTGTAAAATTGGGATGCAGAGACATTTCGGCTGCAAAAACATATCGCACGAATGGCACTTTTGGCAAAGTGACGAAAGTGCCATCTTTTGGACGAAATTGTGGTGCATGCCTGGTTTTCTCTTCTCCCCACTGGGCGCTGCACTGTGTTCCCTCTGACACAGCGCCGCGTCCAGCAGGGAGGAGAAATACTGTTACAGGAGGCCGAGCGGTGCGCTGTGAACACCCGGCGTGTCACAAGAGGCCGGGCTCTCCTCCTACACTGCCCCGCTCAGCCTCCTGTGACAGATCAGGAGAGCGGTGTGGGGGCGGAAACAGCTGTCAGCTGTCACAGGAGGCTGGGCCGGTAGTGCAGGGGAGGAGTCAGCTGTCACAGGAGACCAAGCTTTCCTCCCCGCACTGCACGATGAGCCTCCTGTGACATCGATTTAGGATGGAGAGTGGGTACAAGCAGTCAGTGATCACCGAGTGTTTGTAAATAATTGAGGACATAGTATGTTTACTGTGTCCCCAATTATGAATGAATGGGATGTGATCTACATCACTTCCTGTTCATTCATGATTGTGGACATGGTACACATACTATCTCCACAAGTTATGAATGAACAGGAACACTCAGAACTCCTGTTCATTCATAACAGGGGTTACAGAAAAAGAGATTGAGGACTCTGTTTCCACAATCTCTTTTTCTATTTTAAAAGGGAAATATCAGGGGTCTGTTTAGACCCCTGATATTTCACGGAAGCCCCCAACAGTAAAGTTAAAAAAAATTAATAAAAAATAAACAAATAATTAAAAATAAAATATAAAAAAATAAAAAGTTTATAAAAAAAAATATTGAAAAAAATTTGAAAACGTTAGAAAAAAACATTTTCGATTTTGGTCTGACATTTTTTTAAATTTTTGGTTTTAGAAATCTCATTTCGGTGCACCTCTACTGTAAAAAGTAATGAGCTTAGATCAGTAATTCAATGAACAATCAATTTGTTGTGTGTGAGAAAGAAAAATGTTATATTTTTCACAGAAACCCTTGTTAACAAATAGACACATAGGCATTTACTAATAATAGTTCCATTCCCAAGAATATACAGTGAGCAAACAAATGCAGCTTTCAAGAGGTAGCTGTCACACTATACATAATTAGTAATATTCATCCTTCTGACTTGTCCATTTTCTTTAAAAGGTCCCTATGACACAAGGTTGTTTAGCAGTGTTCCTGTCAACCATCACAGTCAACAATAAAAAATAAATAAGGCACAGCACCTTAGCTGTCAAGAAAAGGAACATGTCCAAAAGATCTTAAATAAAAATACAGCAGGAAACATAAAACAAATCTACATCTGGTTACATTGTAGTTTTCCAGCTCAGATTATCTTAAGTTTCTGTTTTGTTCATAATAAAATGTTCCAGTTACATTCTTTTTTTCTTTCCTTTCTGATTTGGTTGTCAAGCATATCTGTGCTATACATTTGCCTAGCAAACTGTTTTACAAGGTACACTAAGATTTTTACAGCCAGAGCTCTAGACATAAGCATTTTGTTTGGAATAAACACTGACAGCAGCAGAAAATAATGAATTTTGTGTACCTGCAGCAGATGACAGCCTTACAGGAAAGTGCCAAATCCAGGAAGCACTGCCGGACTTCAAACGAGAGAGCGTACTTTAGGGTCTGTCCATCAATGATAAGAGCCAGGTCATTTTCCTTTCCAAGTGAATCTCCTAGGTTATTACAGTGGTTTGTTAACGTTTCTCTTGTTGCCTATAAAGAAATTCAGAATGTAATGTAAATGGAATTACATGGAATTGATTTTGATAGAGTCAACCTAAAATACCTGTTCCAAAAATGTTAAAAAAAAACTAATTAAAAAGTAATTTTTTCTTTACCTATCGATTTATCTTGTAATCTCAAACAGTTAAAGTATAAAAATGCACTTCTGTATAGGGCTCAAGGTTTTCTACTAAAACTCATTTTGGAAGAGACCCACAGTAGCTAGACAGTTTGAGATCACAAACAATACTGTCTAGTCTCTTCTTTGTTACCTGCCTATCATTTGTGGACACACTTTCCACAATTCAGTTCCTCTTTAACACCTTTATGACATATTAACTAAAGTTTGAGTTGTGTTATCTTCATAATGTAAGCTTTAGCTGTTAGTTTGGAGTGGTGCAGGAACACTGACACATATGAAGGGTTGCATTAACATAAACAGTCCTAAAACTCATCACCTGTACAGCTGCCCCAGAGTTGTAAGTGGTTCTTAATATTTAAAGTCAAGTAGATCTGACTTGAATGCAGATGGATAGACAGACAGACACATAACTACACTGTTGTTTGTTGTTTTTGACCTGAGTGATTTTCTGCCATTTCCTGTTATAACAAGTCTAGACCATAATCATTCCTTCAACATTTCAACCTTCAAAATCCACAATTCCGTGAGCCTGAGTGATAAAGTTTCACATTCACTTGCTTTCTTTTGATCACTTGAAAATGCTCAGTGCTAATTTTGTTCTCTGTGTTTTCCTTGCACTGGGGAAACGTCGAAATTTCCATGCTCTGTGTAAACAGTTTAATTTTGCGAAGCGGCCTATGTTACGCCACTGTAGCACACTGTTGTAAATCCGCGTAAAAGAGCATAATTTGTTGACAGGCAAAGTACTAGAATATCCTGGAGGAAAGATCCTGTGTGGTCCCAGCTGTGCAGTCAATCTTGGAAATCAAATAACCACATTTCAAAGATTTATCTAGTACTCAGAGACCCCTTGTAAGATGTAACAGTTCTATCATGAACATGTTTGCACATTACTGATAGAAAAACTGTCAAGGGTCACTAAAAACTGGGTTACGTAAAATAATGTGTTCTTAAATTATTAGAAAACACGTCAAAAGTTCTGGATCTTATCACAAACAATCGTCCGAGCATGGAAGTGGCCCAGAGAGGAGTAGTGTTGTCCAACACACAGTCACATCCTGTCCAGTAACCCTATAGAAAAACGTTTCAGCCCCTTTAGCCTTAAAGAGTAAGCAGCACGACAAAATACATTTTTTTGGTGACTATGATTGCTTTTTTTTTTTACATAATATTTTTAACATTATTTTGGCTCCTTAAAGGAGTGAATGTGACAGTCAACATATATTCACTGCACTTGAATTTTCCTGGTGCATGTGTTTAAAATGACAGGGAATGATAAACCACATGGTGATGTTTGGTGAATGTCATATTCACTGCTTTAAAAAAAACATATTAAATGTTAATGTTTATTTCTTGTTGCTGATTATTATCAGCATCACTTCTGAGAGTAAACACAGCCTTTAGACAAAAGTTGCAAACATCATATCTGTGAGTGGCCTCTATGCTTGGCAGCTTTGGGGGGAAAACAGCAAGTGGAAAGGTTAAACATTTATTTAATTAATAGCTATTCTTCCCCATACAAGCTGGATCAAGCTTCCTGATCTCCACTCTGCCCCCCATAATCATTGAAACTGCAAGTGAATTTGGCCACAGATTTGTCAGGAGGACAGGATATGAAAGATTCTGAAGCTATGCTGTGCAGTGCCATCCAGGTAATACAGTAAAGATCTTGAAGAGGTATTAAAAGTGACTCTGTTGCTAAAAAGAAAATGCTTGAAAAAGTGGCCCCTGCAAGGTGTTTGATACTCACCTCTCCTGCTGGTCGCGCCAACGATTGATGCTCTATTACGGAGAAATCATCCCTTCTGAATCTTCTAAATCCGATACTTCCTAGGGTGATTCCTAGTCTCATGCCACATGCTGCAGTTTCTCCCACTGGCCCCAAGTCGCAGTAGTAACATAGGGGGTGACGGAGAAACCACAGAGAGCGGCAGGGGAACAGGAATCTGGCACACCTGGAAGTGTTGGATTCAAAAGAATCTTCCATGGCTGCATCTCCACAATACAGCAGGGATAGTGACACGGGCAGCAGGAGGGGTGAGTATTAAACTTCTTTTTTTTGCAACGTTCTGATACTTTTCACTTTAAAGTTATAACCATTACCTATTATTCTTATCTTACATATACGAATATTGCTAACGAAGCTTGAATACAGTTCTAATCTTAAAACAAAAAAAATACTTTTAACCTTTGCCCCATCTATCCAAACCCATCCAGAAATGTGCTCCATTTTAGACCAAAACATTTCAGGTTTCCCAAATTCCAATCAGAGAACACATTGTAAAATAGGGATAATTTAATAAAATATGAGATTGCTTACAATCTGTGAAGATATGGGACTTTTCAAATAAAGAAGTATTATTAATTATTATTCAAAACATAAATCTAATTTTTTAGGTATTCTGTTCACTATCCCTAACAATATTGCATTCTAACAACTGTATACAGTTAAAACATGTAATGATAGATAAAATAGATACAGGGAGGACAATTTCCCCCTGAGACAGTTGTCACTGGAATAGGTGTCCCATTGGAAGATTTCCACTTAACATCTGTACCAGTGATAACTATAACATTTTGGAATCACTGTAATTTTCTATCCTGAAGACAATGGTCACCAGTACAAATAGAAAGGATGGATCTCCCCAGTGTGGACAGAGATTTAATAAAAACATGAAGAAATCTATCATTTCTGATGTTACAATAGATTAGTGGGCATTCTATTGTGCTATCGGGTGTCTGCATTTTTCAACAATGCAGACCGGCAGCATTGCAATGTGAACTGGGTGTATAGAAAACAGTTGTTTGCTATGTGCCCTAGCAGTGACTGGTGTTGGTCAATTGAAGAAAAACATCAGTTACTGCATATAGTGTGAAGGTGCTCTTACATACAGAGCTCTAAATGATATTTCTCCTATTATGTAATATATACGTTTTTGTATTAAGTTTAGAGGTTCTTTAAAGAGTAGCAGGGTTTGGGAAAGGCAGGAGGAGTGAACCCAGATAGCAAGGATAACTTGCCACAAACTTGTGGCAGGGTTAAATTTTAATTCTTGTTTACTTGCTGCACACATTCCTGGAAAGTTGTAGCCTTGCAGAACACTTGCAGCACAAGTTCTGGTTGACACTTTTTGAATTTGTAGCAAATTTGCTTGGCAAGTCTACAGCAAGAGTCCTGCAGGTCTTAGCAAGAGCTCTGCAAGTGTGCAGCACTTTTGCAAGGCACGTTGATCTGGAGACTTGCAATGCCGACTTGCTGTAATTGTGCAACACAATTGTGGAACTTGGGAAGTCTAGCAATAGTTTAGCAAGTCATTTTCAAACTTGCAGCTCAATTGCATGCTATCTGGGAACAATCCTACGACAAAATAGCTGATTTGGAAACATTCTCCAATTCAGCTCACTTTCCAGTTCAGTTATGTTGTCCTAGATTGTTCCCTTCTCCTGCCTTCTCCAAACTCTTCACCCTTTTGTGAATAGACCGGTTAAATAATGACCTGACACATACATCTAATTTTTACTTAGAAAAACATAACATCAAGCCTAATTTCCCCAGTTTACTGGAATTGTGGAAAGATCACGAGGTTACTGTAAATTAGTCATCATGCAGAGTGAGAATTAAAGGCCAGAAATCTGATGGCAATTAGCCGTGCTTTGAAGCTAAAATGTTACACCGAGGTACTACCACTGACATGTATTAGCAGCCTTGTTAAAGAAGAACTCTGCTAAGCATTATGCATCCAGATGACTACATAACATATGCATGCAATTACAGGAAAGCAACAACCATTTCTGTGAAGTAGGATCCATAGGGCCCTAACCAAGATATGCATGGCAAAATTAAAGAAAAAAATAGAACTCTTTTGAACAACTAGCAGCTTTCCTTTCTGTGCCTTATGTAGTACAATGGTGTTGTTGGGCACAAACAAGGGCTTCAATAACTCCCAATGTAACTACAGTATTTGCATATAATCTGGTCAAACTAAATCCCCCCGATGCAATAAAAAAACAACCTTTTTGGTTTGGAAATGCCAGTACTGCTGATCTCCTGTGGCCTTTTTCAGACACTTCTAGTCTAAAAGCACTCACTCGAACATCAGCTTCACATTATTGCTCAGGAATGGATTCATGATTGTGACAACAGTGGAACATAGCTGGGCAATTTGTGTTGATACAGCCTGTTGTAGTCTGAACCAGGGGCACATCTGACAGGGTGACAATTTCAAAACTATTTCCAAACTTTTAAAATTACATTAACATGATAAAATGTATTTGAGATTTATATTAGTGCAAGATCCGCTTTAAGGTCAGGTTTACACCATTTTCCAGACCAGATCTGGAAAGCAGTGCATTGTGTTTTGCAGCATTTTGGCAGCGTTCTGGATCGGGTTTTTTGCTTCAAATGGACTTTCAGGTGCGTTCCATTGCGTTTGCATGCATTTCCATGCGTTCCAGTGCATTCCAGACCTGACAAAATAAGACAAGCAGTATTTTTCTGGTCTGGTCTGGAACGGACTGAGCTGCTGTGGACAGAGGCCAGAAATAGCATAGGGATGCATCAGGATGCATTTGGGGTCCGGAAACAATCTGGTCTGGTCTGGAGATGATCTGGATGTGGTGTGAATGGGCCCTAAAATAAGACTGATGGGTTCAATTTACTAAAGACAAAAAGGCTGTTCAATAGGGAATTTTCACATTGCAAGGGAATTTCTCACTTTCCTCATGTGCAATCAAAAATCCTGTTTTTTTTGTTGTTGTTGTTTTAAATTTCCTTGCATGTGTCTGGGTATTCTTTGCAAAAGCTATGGGGAAATTTTCTTGCAAAGTGAACAGCTTATTTGTATCTAGTAAATCAACTCCTATGACTTAATTGGTATCTTTGCTTAAAATGTTGATAAGCCATTTTCTCCTCCCTGCTGAATATCTACAAAAATGGCCACCCGTTTTTAGATGTAAACTGTCAACAGAGAAGAATCATATAAATCTATGAAAAATAATGAGGCCGTCATATTGGAGCTTTATAAGTTAAATGTGCAGTTAACTGATCCACGGCAAGGATGGCCCACTTCCACCCTGGCTTTTCCTTTTCATCTTCATGCCAAGCAATTGTGTCATGTGCATCGTGCATTTCTCCATAAAAATAAATGCACACTGGCTGACATAAAGCAACACGTGTGCTATGGCCAGGGCACGGGACAAGACTGGGATTTACAGAGAAAGACTTCCCTGCTGAGGTCCAGATGAATTATGTAAATTCAACGGATGACTGAAACCTGGCGTCAACCCAACCTGAAATGTCAGTTTTGAATACACCCACCTTTTAGTATGACAATATTTGCCTTGCTTACATTGTTTGACAGCATGTTTATATTAGCTAAGATTTGACCAACGCCAAAGCTGCCGTCTCCTATTTGTGATCATTTGTTATTATTTGCTCTATCATCATGAGTTGTTTACGTCATCATTAGTCAATGATTATGTTGTAATGCCCTGGCTTTGATAGATGTTTATTTTTGACCTCTCGCCAATCCCGTGACAAAATCGGTGATTAAATTAATCTAGTATTATGCTGGATACACTATGTGGTTTTGTATATTTACTTCTTTAGACTTTGAACTACTCCATTGTTGCACCTGGGGCACAAATGTGGCCCAACGTAAGGACAGAGAAGGGAGGGCAGTCTGTCCCAGAGACTTTCTTATTCTCATAATGAGTGATCCCTTTTCAAACTGCTCCAACCCTTTCCTAACACATGAATTAATCTGCATTCATTGTCCTCTAATCCTCACAGACTAGCTTAAGGAAAAACTCTAAAAATCGAAATTGAAAAAATATATACACTGAGTGGCCAGATTATTATGACCACCCCATCAGTACTTCGCTGGGCCACGAGAATTGCCTACAAACATCAGGTGGTCATAATAATCTGGCCACTCAGTGTATATAGTTGCTGATTATATAATTGCTGATTATATCTCTAAGGGGGTTATTCACTATTGAGTCGAGGCATACACCCATAGCTCCGGCTGATCCTTTGGCTTTCTTCAGCCGCCGGAGCCCTTCGGTTCAGTCGAACCAAAGAGCTGCTGTATTGACTATTCACAATAGCCTGTAGAGCAGCGGTTCTCAACCTGTGGGTCGCGACCCCGTCGGGGGTTGAATGACGATTTGCCAGGGGTAGCCTAGCGGCTACGGGAGAGAAACACTTTCTCCCGGAAAGGTTTACTCTGCTCAATCGAGCAGAGTAAACCTTTCTCTGCTCTGTTTTTTTTTCTGACATCGGGGCCACAGGCCGCCGTCAGTCAGAAAAAAAAAAAAAAACCACCATAGGAATGCATAGCTAGATTCCTATTGGCTATTTCACTTTGCAATAGACAATAGCAAACTAGCTATTGCACCTGCCCTCTGCTGCTGCCAATCAGCAGAGGGGGACCTGAAGTTCTCCATCAGGTCCACTTCTAGACCCTGCACATGGCAGTTAAATGGGGGCATCTTGCTTTTACTTCAGTATGTATTTGGAGAGACGGAGTCTGCAGAGCAGTGAACGATTAATTGCTGCAGTATCTGTTGCTCTCCACGCTCCTCCCTTAGTGCGCCCCAATAGGAAAAATGATGGCAGCCCACTTGGTGTAGAGATTACAAAATAATTTATAGGCTGGCAGTCCATGCTGTGGAATATGTTGGTGTTTTGTGAATGTATAAATATATATTCTGCATAAATATTAGGTCAAATTGGGACAGTTTAACATGAAAACAAAGGATTACGCGTTAGTCTAACACAATTTATCACTATACTATAAAATGTACTTTACTGCAGGTCCAATGACATTAATTGCCAAGATTCCACCGATACAAATGCTGCCGTACCTCACAGAGCGTCCAGCCAGCCAGCTTAACTCCCCATGATTTAATTCCTTCTGGCATACAGTCACAAGCATTTAACATTTCCTCCTGTTTGTTTTTCGCTCTTATCTTATACACATTAAAAGCCGTTAATGGAAAAATTTGAATAAACCTTTCAACATTACATTAGCCATACCAAAACAAAGGCGATTTGTAAGTGTTGCAATGGCTGCTGAACATTTTTGTCTTTAAACAATTACTTGTAGATAATGTCAGAGATTAATGGTAACCTTCGCTTGCTACATGCAAGAAAATGTACCTTTTACAGCCCTAAGTGTATTACTACAAAGGCACTGTGAAGAACTAAACAAAAAAGGTTACTGACTCTAAGTCATGTCTATACATACAGTAGGTGTATACCAGGGGTGTCAAACTCAATTTCATTGCAGACCGCATCAGCATTATGCTTGCCCTCAAATGCCCAGTTGTATCTGTAAGACTATATAAATGTAGCTACTCTATCGTATTAAATAATTGCCTCTGCTTTCAATTATTACTGGTTTTATCAACAACTTAATAACTAGCGATGAAAGTAGAAGTCTGGGAAAAATAATGCAAATAGTCTAATAGTGTGGACTCCTAGGTGCCTGTGCAGGTTCTATGGTGGGCTGTGTGGATTCTCAGGTGGGCTATGTGGGGTCTATCGTGAGCTCTGCAGATTCTATGGTAGGCTGTGAGACAAGGTGGGGCAGAAACGATGGGGGTTCAGCAGCTGCAGCAGAGGTGCGAGGGCCACATGAAATGGCATGGCAGGCTGGTTTGGCCTTGTGTTGGACACCTGTGGTGTATACTGATAGCTGATCTACAAGTAAAACACACAACTCCAATAAATAAGGGAACCAAACTAGTAAACTGCAACCACTAGTCAGGAAATACTGCAACTAGGCTAAAGGATGAGAGCTCAATCAATTTATCATATTCTTAGATTTATGCAATCAATTACATCCAGATTCAGCAGCTCCTCTTGGGTGCTTCTGGCTGGGACTGCAGCCTATTCTCTTGTGTCTTTGTCTGTCAGGCAGACATGAGCTTAGAGTGATTGAAGCTGAGATAATCTGGCCTGCACATTCACAAGACTTTGGAACTAACGTAACCTAAACATAAAAGCATTAAGTAGCAAAGCAGTTTTAAAGTGGACTTGAATAGAAAAAGTAAGGATCTGCTATCTTCTACAGATCACCCTATAAATGAACTTTAAGCAGTAGTATGACCCGCAGGGCCCACCTACCATAAGTCAAGGACTTTAAACCTGCACACTAGTCTACCATATACCATATATTTTGCACCAGTGGTTCAGAGGAGCAGTATCACTATGAGGACATGGACCATGCCTTCTGTGGCTACAGAAGAAACCCCTGCAGATTGGTAATGAAGCTATGAGGCTGTAGCAACCCTAGATGCAACAACATTTAAAGGAAGAATAATAGGGTAAGGGGGTATAAATCATGTCTGGAATGCTGGCCTTGTAATTTCTTGAAGGGGGGATTATGCTTTTTTGTTATACTAAACTTTAAGCAGTAGTATGACCCACAGGGCCCACCTACCATAAGTCAAGGACTTTAAACCTGCACACTAGTCTACCATATACCATATATTTTGCACCAGTGGTTCAGAGGAGCAGTATCACTATGAGGACATGGACCATGCCTTCTGTGGCTACAGAAGAAACCCCTGCAGATTGGTAATGAAGCTATGAGGCTGTAGCAACCCTAGATGCAAAAACATTTAAAGGAAGAATAATAGGGTAAGGGGGTATGAATCATGTCTGGAATGCTGGACTTGTAATTTCTTGAAAGGGGGTTATGCTTTTTAGTTATACTAAACTAAATAAATACAGTAAATAAATAAAATGACCACGGTTACAGCACCATGGAGAACCATCAGCAGCTGTAGATTAAATACTCTTCTTTACAGACACTGTACATGTAAGGTTCAACCACTGTTACATAGTTACATAGTATTTGAGGTTGAATAAAGACATTAGTCCATCAAGTCCAACCTATTAATCACTAGAAGCTGCTCATGTGAATATGACTGTGAAATTCAGGGCGAATGATGTCAACTCTCACTTGGGCTAAAGTCAGTCAGGATTCGTTCACACCATAAGTGGTGACTGGCATTTATTAGCAACTGAACAACACAAGCCAATGCTAGGGCACATAGAAAAGAACAGTTGGAGATTTTCCCTTACTTCCCTCACTGTGTGGGGAAGCTACTGTCCCCAGGACAGTCAGGCTGGATTCACAACGTTTTGTCTTGGTGTGCTGCCCCAGGCCAGGTTCCTCAAGGCGCCACCCTCCCCACCAAACTCCTCCAATGGAGAATGGCAACCAGACTTTTTAATTTTTGCTGGTTTTTTATTTTTTTACATTTTTATTTATCTAATTATCTTTTACTTTTTTATTTTTTATAGTTGTTTTATTCTATAATGTTTTTACTTTTTATCACTTTTTTATTTTTCTTGTTTTAATTCTTTATTTATTTTTACTTTATTTACATTTTTATTTAATTCATTATTTTTTACTTTATATCAATTATTTTTATTATTTTTTTAATTAACTTTATTGCTACAAGCTTATGGCTTACAAGCTCCTGTGTGATAGCATATTGAACCTGTCACCTCCAGTACAGGAGTTCTAGTACACCTGTGACAGCTCAGATGGGAAGGCTGCGAGTGCAGCTCTCCTGTCTCAGTGTTCACATGGAGCAGAGCGGAGAACAGACATACTCAACTCTGCTCCCCCCTCTCCATCCTGAACAAATGTGCCATAATCCCAGGTCCCCCATAAGAGCAGGGGACCCCAAAAACCATGACAGGGAGAAAGGCGGCCAGCGGAGAAAGAGGCAGCCAGGTGAGATGAGGGCAGACCATATAGGGAGAGACGATGACTTGCAGGCTTATTACAAGTGATTTCGGCAGCATCGCCAGGATCACTTGTACTAAAACACAGGTTTCCCTGCTGCACATTTAGCCCTGCTTGCCTGAAGCAGGGCTAAATGTAGAAAAAACTACCTACTCCCTGCCGCCCCGAGGCCAGAAATCCGGCCCTGGCTGCAATGTCATTCATTCTTAATGGCACCCTAGATACACTGTTACACTCTGATACTTACCCACTTCAAAAAGTGTCTGGACATACACTGCAGAAATAAAAAATAAATACTTCAAGCTATGTTCTTCCGGAAACCATAGTATCGCTTCCCTTAAACGTTGTCACTTCCCCCTATATACTAATAATGGCTGTCCAGTGGCTCCCAGACTGCTTGATCACCTGCACAGACACCGCTGTAATGAATGCACATTTTTACTATACACAAGTCTCTACCTGCGATATTCTTTCTGCTGTAAAAGGAGAGCACACAAGTAAGGCTAAATAATCCTTGCAATTCTCGTACACACGCATTTGATTTCCCAAGCGGATGGTAACTTGAATTGCTCAAGCTTGCATGTACTTATACTTAAAAAAGCCAATTAGCATCAGGAATTCTGTAATTATTCCAGTGCCTGTAATTTTAGACAATAGCAGCAGGCTGAGGAGAATAGTACGTTTAATTGCACATTTGTATTACTCTGTCTGACTATACTTCTAATCAGCACTACAAAAGAGAGCTCCTTGTCCATGTACTCTTCACAAAGAGGAGCGCAGAGAAACGAGAGGTCCGGCCACTCATTCATCCCTGCCGCTCATGTTTCCTTTAATTACTACAGACAGCTCCTGCAACTTTTATATTAGACGGCTCGCTTTGATTTTCTAAAATATTAAGGAAATGCAAGAGCTCAAAGCCATATAAATTGCACTAAGCTGAATTCCCACTTGGTTTAAGATGGAAAACCTGTTCTGAAAATCCTCTTATAAAATGTCTTTTTACGTGGGATTTTTTTTATTGTATAAACATTTGCCAAAAGGTTCCTATAAGCTGTCAGTACGTGGACACACTAAGCACAGAGAGGCTCCATTCACACATAGAGCTTGCGTTTCCCGTGCGGAAGACCGCAAACGCTAAAATCTTTAATCCGCACAGATTCCGCTCGTTTGCGGCTATTAAATAGTTGCAAATGTGCAGAATCCGTCATAAGATCGCGCTTGGACTATTTTGCTGGTTTTGTACCGTGTGGCCGGTGTAAATGTCTGAACAATGCACATTTAAAGTGCATTGTTTTTTCTAGGGATGCTCCGATACCGATACAAGCATCGGTATTGGCGGCGATACCGAGTATTTGCATGAGTACTCATACTCGTGCAAATACTCGGATACAAAAAACGAGTACCTGTGCCGCGTCCGCCATCTTCAAGGAACCGAAACCGCTGCACACCTGACCTCCATAGCGTCTTCAATGAAACAAGATGGCCGCAAACTCCTCCTCCACGGGCGAACGGCCGAAAGTAAACTCCTCCTCCAAGTCCTCAGTCATCTGCTCCATTCTGGCCTCTTATCCCGCTGATTGGATGATTGACAGGCTTCCTCACCAGTCAGGAGTGACTGAATCGGCCAATCAGCGGGAGAAGAGGTCAGAATGTAGCAGATGACTAGGCTGTGACACGGAGTGGCTGAAGCAGACGGAGAAGACGACACAGCAGGTTAGTACTGCAGCACCGCATGGGGGCTGGGCACAAAAATGCTGTTTAACTGCATATAATATTTTTAAAAAAGACATTAAATAAAGAAATAACTATGTAGATATTGCTAACTAAGGCTCGTATCCCCCCTAGTGGGGAAAATAGATGAGCACATGTCCAGACTCCAGACCAGAACACTGTATAGTGTGGCACAGCTATA